>NW_009928866.1:170646-194758 GCF_000696875.1 Nestor notabilis
TTCCCATAAATCAGTATTACTCTACATATGTGCACAGAGCTCCAGCCAGTTATACCACTCCAGCAACTGGCTTCAGCTCTCTGTTGATTCTGTCTTTCAAGATTTTCAACCTGAAAAACTAAGGAGCAGTTGAACAAATGAATGAGTGACTTCTGAGTCTACATTTAGTCTCCCAAAGATAAATAGCTTTAGGGTCTACAATGAGGGTCTTTTTACACTAGGTGCTAAGGTTTTTTCACTTGTCCTTGTCCAAACCAGTGTATACATGTGCCTATATATGGTTTTACTTGTCTAGCTTCTATTTCTAAACATTTGATCTGTTCTGCCTTCTGTGGGCAATGACAGAGAGCTCTCTCTCTGTTAATATGACCTGTTATAAATACCTGAGAAGACATAACAGCATCACAGGATATTTATAGTACAGACAGTATTCTCCCTATAATAGGGAGAATATATTTCTGTAGAAATACAGAAATGCTTCTGTAGAAATTTCTACAGAAAGGCTGGGCTAGAATAAGTCTTTTTAGAGTGTTCTTCAGTTCATTATGATGTGGATTTTCACTGACTTTTTAAATTTTCAAGTAAAAGTAGTATTATGTTCAGAAATTCTGTGGAAAAAATGGTTGTATGTTATTCTACTGTGTAAGGCATCTTATATCCTGCATCCTTCACATGACCCATAAAGAGTTCAACTGGAAGTACTAAGTCAAAGAGATCACATCTACCTTAAGTGTCAGAGTGCAAATGCGTTTAAACAAGGAGAGAAGAGTCAGTTTCTTGCTCCATAGTCCAGGCTGGTGAAGGAAAGACCAAGTTTGCAGAGTAAAGAGTTTGGCAAAATCTCCAGATGCACAAGAACTGTCTGGGCTCTGTTCGGATTCACAGTTTGACCACAACGAAGATTTGATCATACCAATTAACCCATTGCTGATCTGAAATACTGTTCAATTATCTCAGCTGGATTTCAACTTTGAAAAAACAAGAAATTCTAACAATTAAGACAGAAGTCAAGTGCTTCTTACTAGTCATAATAAAACAGAATAGTAAGTATTTAGATTTCCAGACGAAAATTTTGGAAACAAACATATTTCCACACTTTTTTTCTGTGAGAATTTTGGAAATATATTTCACCATAATACTTCTATTCTGGGAAAAAAAAAACCCAAAATATTGACATTGTTCCAGAAAAAAATGTTTTCAACTGGAAAACTTTTATCAGCTCTAAAAGCTTATATCTTTCTTTTGGAAAAAGAAACAGCCCCAGAAAATTACACTTTGATATAATATTGAATTATTTTTTTTTCCTTCAAGCCTTATGTTATAGCCTGCATTTTGAGCATAAATTTTGTATTAGCTCTTCCTTCTGAAGCACAACATGAAAAGTATTTGATTGTATAAGATAGTGTCAAGAGACAAGTAATCTGCTGCTATAATTTAACTGACATTAAGTTTCTCAATCCCACATAATTACAGTGGGAGGAAATTAAAAAAAAAAAAAAGCACAAAAATGAAATCAAGAAAAATAAAAAAAAAAACCCAAAACCCAAACCAGCCTTCAAATCTACTGCTTATATTAAATATTGAAGAGCTTCTTATAATTTCAAGCAGGCTGAGTTTTCCCTAATATGGTATCTCATTTCATATTTCGGAATGGGATAACCTTCAATAATGTCCAAAAACCCTGTTAACTTGATTATCTGGCTTGATCTCAGCATTGGAGCTATTCTGGACAAATGTCCCTTGAACAATTTTCTAAGAGAAGCTTATACGAGTTTCCTTTATTTGATTTTTTTTTCCCCCCAGAAGAATCCTATCAGTACCAGTATCTGATTAAGCTATTTTTAAGTCAAACATCATTGATTTCCTTTCATTTTCCTCACCTCCCAGAAATACCAGTTCCAATTTTCACTGGATGATTATAAACTGAAGATAACTTAAAAAAATAGAAGAACTTTAATGGATCTCCTAATGGACATTGTTGCTCACAAATTCTGTCAAGTTATTAGCAATGAAAATCTGGGGACAAATTCCTGTTTGCAGACCTTTGTTATTCCCTGTTGTTACTGCTATTTGCTGCAATGATTGTGAAATCTGAATCAAAGCCCTACTGAACCCCAAAGGTCACTCCTGCAGTGATTCACCATTGTGACAAAGGAGGTGTAGGGCTTTTTTATAAGAGTTACTGTCCTTGCATATGTGAGTACAACTACATGTTACAGAATTATCAGAGAAAGAAAGAATATTGCCAGGATATAACCATTCACCCTACTTCTTGTTTCAGTACCTTGAGACAGCCTTGAGGCAAGTTAGCTGTTATGTAAGGTAGTACTGGGTATGCTGCAGTGCAATCCTGATCTTCAGGTCAGTTTTGGATCCAGCTTGCTGATTTGGGCCATAAGCCACTCAACTGGGTCTTGGTAGAGAGTGGCCTTCTGGCTTTGTTTTCACCAAAGCAATGGCAGGTGAGATCAGACCTCTTGCTGTTTTGAAAGTTTTGAAATATTTCTGGATGTTGTTGGAGAAGTTGTTGTATTTCAACTAGCTGGGGGAATTTCTAAACTGATATGTGCATGCATGTACACAGACTGCATATATAGCTCTGTATATATTCTGCTTTGGATAATGCAGAAGCAAACTGCTTTTCTGTGTTTGGTGGTAGAAGCACCCTAAAATCAAAAGTCCTGTCTGGAGGCAAAGCAGCTATATCCTCTGAGCAAAAAACAACTAGCATTAAATAAAAAGTCTGGACTTCACTTGACACCCAGGCTATGTTCCCTGTAACCCTTCAGCTGTAATTCTCATGGTCTTCAAATGCAGTGGTCAGTAACAAACATTTACTAAGAAGTGACCATTTTTACATGCTTTACCTGCTTCAAAATTGGAACATAGGTTTCTTACCTTTGCCATTAGACTTTGATGCTTCTAAACTGTTATGTAAAATGCCAAATGGTCAGTTTCTTGTTAACTTAAGCTACAATTAAATTTTGTCTGCCATCATAAGGTAATTATAAGACCAGCATGGTACAGAGATGTATAACTTCACAAATGAGGAGAACAGAGGGGAGAAATATACACTGTGAATGGGAAAAGCTGTTCACATTAAAAGAGTAAAGATCAGAAGTCAAAACTCATGAATTAATTGGCAAAATAGATTGCTTTTATACACGTCTTTCCCCACCTTTCCATCCTCATGACAATCTTCTCTTTAGTGTGTTAAAACTCAAAAGATCAATACAGTGTAGGAAGGAGTATGGTATGAGCTCAAAGCATACAGCAGCAACTGTTGTGATAAAAGAGCTCAGTAGTCAGAGATGGTTTAGTCACTACGAAAACATTTGTCACTGCACTGCTGTGGCATAATGCGAATTGTCATGCTGTACAAGTACTTGTTTTGCATCTGCATAACTGTTGTTTAAAGTGGAGACATAAGGCTACTTTTAGATCATTAAATAACATAACTGAGAAACAGAGTAGTTATAATGAACTATCTTGTGTGATGCTATATATACAGAAATCCAAACAGGACAAAGAGTAGTACTGAGCAAAATATGCTTTCAGCCACATGGTGATGTAATTCATACTTCATCTCTCTGAGCATTTACAGCCTATAAGCATCTTACATAATCGCAACATATTAATCTCTACAGCCAAGTCTATTAGATTTGCCTAGTGCTGGTCTTACAACACAGGGTGAATTAACATATGCACCTGTGTAGTGTTTGTTCTCTGTACTTAGTGATAATGCACTACAGCAGTAATTTGAGGAAAAAAAGTCAATTTGAGGAAAAAAAGCAAAAAATAAGCTGCCAATATATTAATTGGCTTAAAGCAATTTGAAAGTAAGAAAAGAGAAAACCCAAATGCATAAATTTAAATTATTTAATACACTACTGTTCGTTCTTTAGCAGTTCTATATAAGAAAGTGATCGTCTGGGACACTGTATCAGATGAGAGCTGAACAAAGCTATGGGAAAACGGTTCAGCTATGACATTAAAATTACTATACCAGTCAGAGAGGCTGTAAGTTCCTGGGTGTCGTGGTTTAAGCCCAGCCGGCAACTTGGAACCACGCAGCTGCTCACTCACTCCCCCCTTTTCCTTCCTCCCCCCGCTCCCGGAGGGATGGGGAGGAGAATCGAAGGAATGTAACTCCCACAGGTTGAGGTAACAGCTCTCCAGTAACTAAGGTATAATGCAAACCACTCCTGCTACCAATAATAATGATAAGAGGAATAACAAGGGAAAAGGACACAACCGCTCACCACCTGCCGACTGATACCCAGCCCGACCCGAGCAGCGATCTGGCCTTCCGGGTAACTCCCCCCAGTTTATATACTGGGCATGACGTGCTGTGGTATGGAATAGCCCTTTGGCCAGTTTGGGTCAGGTGTCCTGTCTCTGCTTCCTCCTGGCTTCCCCTCCTCTCTGGCAGAGCATGAGACTGAGAAAGTCCTTGGTCAGAGTAAACATTACTGAGCAACAACTAAAAACATCGGTGTTATCAGCGTTGTTCCCAGGCTGAAAGTCAAAAACACAGCACTGCACCAGCTACTACGAAGGAGAAAAATGACTGCTGTAGCTGAACCCAGGACACTGGGTCAGATACCAACGTGTGAAGATAAGGGTTCAACTCCACTAGAAATCATAAGAGAGCATTATTTTCATACCATCGACTTCACTAGATTTGCACAAGACTTAATAGGACCCAAAGTCTTTCCTTAGAAAGGAGGACTGGGATAGCCATGTAATCTGCCTGTCTGAGGATCTGTACATGCAGTGTGCCTTAGCTCTGAGAAATAACAAGGAACTAAAACAATCGCCTTTTTTTTCAGACATCACCATCTCATGAGAGTAGAACCTGGCATTTTCACTTCCACTGACCTCCAATGCAACTCATATTGTGACTCTTCTTTTCCTGTATGTAGGTCTTGCTTGCATTTCAGCAACATTTTACATTAATTTTACATTAGGATAGCAGTAGTTCTTTTAAAATAATAATAGAAAAAAGTCGTAATGAAGGTACTTCAACAGCAACTATGAGAGCCAAAAATACCCACCCTTAATATAAACCAACACCGACATTGCTTGCTAAATATGTGCTTTATAAGCATGAATGACTTGTTTCTCTAAACCTGGGAAATTGGAGTAAAGTATTCACAACTCCTATAGCTCTTCAAGCCAGCCAGTGGTTAGAAAATCTAGGACACATTATCCCAATTTGTACTTTTTAGAGAGATAGTTATATTTCTACTTATCACAGAGAAGACAGCAGTAACTTGACTTCAAATGAGAAATTAAATGCCCACCCATCAACAAGAAGAGAACCTCCTTAAATTGCAGCACAGGAAGTCAGGCTAATGATGAATCATAAAATCAGCTTTGGTATTCCAAAGCTTTGATACTTCCAGAGACATATTGATGCCCAGAACTGCAAATAAAATATAGGCACACAACTTGTCAATGCCATGTCCAGAAATGACATGGGATGAAGTCTGGACTGGCCTCTTACTGGAGATCTGGAAGTGCAAAATTTGGACAGGCACAAGGACACCTTGTTGGAATCTGATTTCCTTATGAATGTCACTTGGCTTTTTCTTGCTTCTGACTGGAGAGTTTTTTGAACCACAGAATGTTATTCTGTGAAGGAAGGCAGATGAAGTGATAGCATCAGCAGAAGAAGATAAGGTATCGGCCTAGAAACTAATTGCACAGCTTGACTTTCCAATTTGTTAAATAGAGGGAAATTCCCCATGAAGGGGAGCACAGGCTTCAAACTGCTGGCAGACTTTTTCATCTTATTTTTGAATAACACAAAGTAGAGACAATTCTGATCTAATTGTAGACAATTTATTAGTAAAAAAATTAGCTGAATAAATTGTTCTCTCTAGTGTGTAAGTTAAAGTTAGAATACACACACACCAGGGAAGATTATTCCAGAGGTATTTATGACTGCAGGATATCTGAAAAGTACTAAAAATTAAATGAAAACAACAATGGCTTATATAATCTCTCCTTTTAAGTATGCAGCTATATGAAATTTGTGGTCGTTAAGCAGCCGGGTCAAAGAGTAAGTCAGCCCCACTTTGAGCTGGTGTGTGGACAAGATGATCTCCAGAGGTCCTTCCAAAATAAATAATCCTTGGATTCCATCAAATGCCCACAATTAATAAGGTTGTGTCAGACTACTTCAAACCTAAAAATCTATCTCAGGTCTACCTGCAGAAATGGGTTCACTCTAGTGGAAAGGGCTCAAGTGCTCTCTGAGCACCACAACTTACCCTCACCCTCAGGTTGCCCCATCAGGCCCCAGCTATCTTGTCCTCACTTTCATCCTGACCCTGTAACAGCACATGGTTATTCGCAAGCATCAAGCGTATGCAGAGCCCCTGAACAGTCTAAACCATAATGTAACAGGATCCTCTGTGACAAATGAAGGCAGTCAGAATGAGGGCACAACAGGGAGCCTGTCCTGCCTCTTCCTTATTTCTGTCCAACTCAAATGCACTCACGTGAACACAACAGCACATTTCCATCTGCTGAGGGAGCTACTCTCTTCTTCTGCCACCCTCCCTCTGCATACAGATGTGCTTGTGTGTGGACTGCACACTCCAGAAGGCAGATGCTGCTGGATTTTAATCCCCCAGAATTCTCTGATGGATTAAACCTCAGATCTCTAACCCTTCTTTTAATGGTGCAGTAAGCAACACACATATTGCTTACACTGATTTACAGCTGAAATAATCATGAAAGACAGTCAAACTGAAATATCTGAAAATCAATCTATGTTGCAAGTGGATGGGACACTAAAGCATTCTGGATTATTTTCTCTACCCTTCACTCTGCCCACTCCCTGATGAGGCAAAAATCAATGTCTGCAGCAATAAAAGTTGCAAGTACATGTATTACCCTCCACCTACCTGTAGCCCTTCAATTGCCAGTTTGAGGATAGATGGGGTAAGCTTGGAAGCTTGCTTGAAGGAGAAGTTGCTCCAATCTATAATTAGAATGAAGCCATTTATCTGAAGCTCCTGATCTTCGATGAGCACTTCCAAGGACAGTAGGATAGCCCGAAGGATATCTATGAAGGAGTTCCTAAAGCCAAAGCAGAATAAAAAGTGATCAATGGTTGCAGTTATCTTCAAACCTCAAGATACGCAGCTTTGCTGTGGATGGGGCATGAGGGAGGGATGGGGATTTATTCTGGTAGAATTCTTCCAAAAAGAGAGTTGTTTCAGAGGTGTCACTAAAGAGCTCCTTCTCTGAAACTCACATTGGTGTGATAAATCCTGCACAATGGTGGATAAAATAAACCCTGAATGAAATCTTTTTGATTGTTCTGTCATTCCTTACAATAGATTTTAGCTAAGCTACTTTGCAAAAATATTTGTCTGCGGTGACATGAAACAGATTCAGGCTATCAGTTTAAATCCCTGCTCTTTCGGATATACTTTACCAGTCTGTTTGTTTGTTTGTTTCACTTCTTTCTATAAGAAGAAAATCTGAAAAGGAAATAAATCAATGCAATATTAATATAAATGGTATGGTTACAACCAGGCTCCCTGGCTTCCCACGTGAGTGGAGAGCATGATCCAAGGCTTTGCACTATAAATTTTGACTGTTGCCTTATTTCTGCAAACCAAATGCAATATGAAAAATAGCTGCATCCACTCAAAATAGGAGCTCTCTTTTAATTAGCAGCTCCCAATAGGCTGGCTGAAAGGCTTCCCTCAGCTCTGGGAGAATAATTAGAAGGCCCTGAAGGAGATAGAAAGTGACAGTGAAGAAAATACTGAAATGTTTTACTTTCATGTGGAAGTCTGTACTGAGAAGCCTGGGCCGCTTTCTACTTCCACCTCATGCATTTTACAAAAGCAAGAGTTGGACACTTAATGACTAATTCCATATTCACACCTGAGTAAGCTGAATCAGACTGTCTCCTGATCTGTCTTTCTCACTAAGATGATTTACAAATAATAAAGTCTTTAAGAGAGGAGCAAGAAAAGAAAGCTTCAGAAAGTTCAGCTTCACCTTGTCTAAGATGAGATTGTAACATACTGCTTTTGCAGTCTACCTCTGCATAATTCTCAAATTTTGATGAGGCCTGAGGTCTATGACAGGGAAGGTTCACACCTTGTTCTTCCGTGGAGATTTTAGTTTAATCCTCTTCTGCTGTTTTCTTTAATTTGAAACAAGTCATCGAAGCCTTCAAGAGTTTTTTTTCAAATTCTGCCCAAAAGAAAAAACCTATGTTCTGTCAAAACAAACTTCTCTACCATCAAGACCTCTTCCTGAACAGCAGCAACACATGAGAAATCTCTATTAGAAGTAACTGGTGAAGTGTTTTTCTGTTCTCTCTCTTCTCATTTCTCTCATCAGTTTTTGAGTGGCGTTTTTGTCTAAGGACACAGTCCCTTGAAAAATCTGTTTCTGAACTGTGCTCTTCTGCAAAAATTAGAAACTCCTCTGAAGTGTAACTGCTGAGGCAACTTGCAATACACAGAGCTTAAAGATTTAACTTTGTTGCTGCTGGGTACCAGGCTGCCCATTTCTCATTTGCAATAACAGGACAACATTGGCGTTTTCAAATCCTATGGAGAAACTGTGCTAAACAGACAAACTGAAACAGTAATTTCCTTAGCAACATAAGATGAGGGCATACTGATTGGATTGGCAAATTACATTTATTTTTAGTCTAAATTTATTTCAAAAAACTATGATATGTATATATTACCCATCACCCAGCTGGTGATGATTTTCAAGCAGCAGCACTAGATTGCTAGGCTTTCAGTGATGATAGTAGTGAATGCACCCCTAGACCTTATCTAGTTAATATATCCTACACTGCTCTACTATTCAAGGGGTTCAGCCTTCCACAAGAACTGCCCTGAGGAAGCTCTCAGAGCTGTGCAGTGTCTCCAAAAGTGTCCTTACAGACATGCCAGCCTTCTCTACTCTCTTGTTGACATCAACACACAGTGGTATCATCATTCATGGATAGACTTTCTGGCTAGATTGGGGAAGATGGACTAACCCAGAGCTTAATTTAACTGCATATTTGCAAGCCTGAAAATGAACTGAATACTTGTTATTACTGAAGACCACACTATACTAAGAAAAAGTTTCATCCTTCATTTGTAGGAAGAAGTTTTCTTAATAGGCCATTGAAATTCGTATTCATGATCCTTCTACCCCTGATACTTATAAAGGTTACTTAATGATTTCAATAGGGCTGTATAGAAACAGTGCATACAAGGCATCCTCTGTAATACACTTGAACTCCAAATCACAATAAAATATTTCATTTGACTGAGTGAAAAATCTTCCTCTTGGACTCTCTGCTGAGGAATTCCGGTCTTTATTTGGGTGTCTACATAAATTACCAGGATATCAAGCAATTACTCACCTGCACTTTCAGTAGAAATTATTTGCCTGGGAGATATGGTGCCCAGTTTTCCTAGAGTGTAACTAATCTGGCTGTGCCCTGCCCAGATCCCTCCCCTGTCCCACAGGTATTTGCAGTTTTAAGACATGGTGTAGGAAATAACTCGAAGTGAACACAAAGACATTTTTTGAATGAGTGCAAGGACACGTGAAAGCAGCACACAGGTCCTCCAGGTGGGCTGTTTGCAGGCATACTGTTTTGTGAATGTAGGGTCTGGGTAGAAATCCGACAGAGTGCCACTTGAGGCTGAAGCCCTCTGCTCTCTAATCTTGAGGCTTTGAGACAAATCATTCAGCTGTGTGACTGATTTGCATCCAAATAATTTTCTGTGCATGAACACAGAACCACTTTCTATTAGTCCATCTCTTTTGTTCCTTTGCTTAATATTCCCTTCCCTCCTCCAAATCCCTCTCCACCAGTTTAACCCTCTCACACACTAAAAAAGTGAAATAAATTGCTATTACACAAAGGGAAATGTGTAAGGTGCTGTAAGGATTCAGCATGGAGCCTACTGAAGGGAGGCACTAATGAGTTACAAAAGATTTGCACAAGCTCCAGAAAGACAAAAAGGAAGAGGGAGAGAGAGTGCCTATCTGCCTTGGCTGAATGGAAAGGTACCACAAAAGAAGCTCTTCAAATATCCTTTGGAAAATGGGAAGTTAGCCCAACAGAAGCCAGTGGTAGAGAACAATAATGTAAAACAAAAATGAAGATGGTTTAGCTGAGGGATTTGGTGGGGAGATTAGCCAAAGGCATAACATGAAAATAAATAAGAAGAAATTACTTAATTATAAGAGGCGTAAGCAGGCTGTGAGAGAATCAAAAGGCTCAGTGGAGTACCAAGGAGCAATGGGAACAATTAAAGAGGATAAAGACATTGCAGGGAAATTAAATGATCTATTTGCACGTCTCTGCCACCAGTCATTTTGAAGTGATACATGGATAATAAAGCTGAGGGACTGTTGGAAAATAAGGGGTCAAATAAGACACACTGCAAAAACCCGATACATTTGGGAAAGACAGCATTAGTAAAGGTTTTTGACGTTACTCTCTCTGAACAGCTAAGCACAGGCTCTGTTTTAGGCATGCTAGTGGAATTAATTGGATTATTCAAATGGTTAAAAGTATGAACATACAGAAGTACTGGCAGCTGAAGCCATTAAGATTGTCTGGCAGTAAGCAAAAAAACAAACTGTCACTAAAAATCCTGACTATCCCAGAAAACAGCAGGCTAACAAATTTGGATCAACATCATTATCTTGGCAGTTGCAGACAACTCAGTTTAGCATCCCTGAGTTAGTATGTGGTAAAAGTCTCTCTCCTGTATTTACTTAAAAGGTGGCCAAAGCTGAATAACATTCAGCAAGCTACAAATACGACAGAGATGCAAATCAGGTAAGAGACCACATCTTGTTTTGTTCCCTCCCCAGATAATAAATCACCAATGAAGATCTTTTAATGGGGGGAGAGCTGGCACTACCCTGCAAGGCAGATTCCCACTGGGAGTAAAGCACGGAAGAGTAAGAGGAAACAAGAAGGACCAGAAAAACATCTTCAGATTGCCCGAATTGTTTGAGCTAATCAAAGCTGAAGAAGCTGGCTGCGCCTCAAATCCTGTGTTCATTTCTGGGCCCTTTGCTACAAGAAAGACATTGAGGTGCTGGAGTAGGTCCAGAGAAAGGCAACGAAGCTGATGAAGGGTCTGGAGCACAAGTATGATGAGGAATGGCTGGAGGAACTGATGTTATTTAGTCTAGAGAAGAGGAAGCTGAACGAAGACTTTATTGGTCTCTACAACTACAGGAAAGGAAGTTATAGCAAGGTAGGTATCGGTCTCTTCTCCCAAATAACTAAGGACAGGAAAAGAAGAAATGACCTCCAACTGACCACAGGAAGTTTAGATTGGGTATTAGGAAAAATTTCTTCAATGAAAGGGTTATCAAACATTGGAACAGGATGTCCAAGCAAGTGGTTTAGTCACCATCCCTGGAGGTATTTAAAAGACTGTAGATGCACCACTTTAATAGGCATAGTTTAGTGGTGGGCTTGACAGTGTTAAGTTTACAATTGGACTCTACGATCTTTTCCAACCTAAATGATTCTATGATTAGAACACAGTAGATCAGTGCTGGTGGAGGAGGGAGAACCCAGGAAGGAATATAGTTCATAGAATCACAGAATGGTTAGGGTTGGAAGGGACCCTAAGATCATCCACTTCCAACCCCTCTGCCGTGGGCAGGGACATCTCACACTAGACCATGTCGTCCAAGGTTCTGTCCAACCTGGCCTTGAACACTGCCAGGGCTGGAGCATTTACCACTTCTTTGGGCAACCTATTCCAGTGCCTCACCACCCCCACGATATAGAACTTTTTCCCACACAAAGACAAGGTACACCGTCCATGGAAAAGTCCTTGGAATCCAGTCAGTATTGGATTTTGAACTGCTGTTCATATGAAGTCATTTATTTCAGCAGATTAAATTCTCCTTTCTCCTCATGAAATATTGATAAGAAACCCCCAATATCTATTAATGTGTTCTTCAAAAATATCTGGGGTTTTTAATGCATATATTTATTTTAGAAATATAAAACTCACCTCAGCTGGTCTTAGAAACAGAGATGTGAAGAACACAGTAGATCAGTGCTGGTGGAGGAGGGAGAACCCAGGAAGGAATATAGTTCATAGAATCACAGAATGGTTAGGGTTGGAAGGGACCCTAAGATCATCCACTTCCAACCCCTCTGCCGTGGGCAGGGACATCTCACACTAGACCATGTCGTCCAAGGTTCTGTCCAACCTGGCCTTGAACACTGCCAGGGCTGGAGCATTTACCACTTCTTTGGGCAACCTATTCCAGTGCCTCACCACCCCCACGATATAGAACTTTTTCCCACACAAAGACAAGGTACACCGTCCATGGAAAAGTCCTTGGAATCCAGTCAGTATTGGATTTTGAACTGCTGTTCATATGAAGTCATTTATTTCAGCAGATTAAATTCTCCTTTCTCCTCATGAAATATTGATAAGAAACCCCCAATATCTATTAATGTGTTCTTCAAAAATATCTGGGGTTTTTAATGCATATATTTATTTTAGAAATATAAAACTCACCTCAGCTGAAAAAAACATTGGAAATTACTGACATACGATCCTTGGGGATGCATGTCTCAGACAGAGAAGCTCACAGCTGACTCATGCACTGAAAAGGACTTGTTTGTCTCGTCTGTGTGAGGTCTGAATAGCACGCATGCACGCAGAAATTAGCAAGGCTTTTCTGCAATTCACAGAGAAAATGGGTTTCATTCACAGGAAATGTTCACAACAAATATTTTGACCAGCCACAGGTAACTTCCTTCGTAGCACATCCAAAGCCATTTAAATTTGCTAGTTGAAAAAATATGAATAATTCGCTAGCAGGCAAACTGGAGAAATTCTTATACAACAATATGAGATATTTTTGTCTTATTTTGTAGGGTACCAACCTCTTCTTTGTCATGGCCAAGTTAAGTTACAGAATTTTCTATTTCTTTGTAGAACCAGAATATATGCACATAAAACTCCTACTGAGTAAAATACAGGTTACATTAAGTTAATGTCATAGCTTCAAAGTATTCTTCTGTCACATCCAGTATAGCTATCTTTGGCTGTTCCAGTATGTCAGCTTCAGACAGGCATCTCTCCTGTTTTGTAATGAAAAGATAACAAGTTTTTCCCCACAGCATCTGTGTAAGTCTATAAATAAAATTCCCAAGTAACTTTACATCCAGGATAACAGACTGGATAGATAAGTGTACCGATTTTTTATTTCTGAAGTGCTTAGT
Organism: Nestor notabilis; assembly: GCF_000696875.1. NCBI lineage: Eukaryota > Metazoa > Chordata > Aves > Psittaciformes > Psittacidae > Nestor > Nestor notabilis. The sequence continues at coordinate 183,911 of NW_009928866.1, forward strand.
GCAACAATGCACTGGATACAAAGAATAGCACAGACTAAGCTGAGACCTGAACTGTATTTAACAACATTAGAAAGCTACTGCTTAGCTTATAACTGAACAGAGGCCAGTCAGCCACAGATATCTGTCTGGCCTTGAATTCCTGCTTGGAGTGAGCTGGAAGCCTCTGCCATTGCCAGTGAAGTGGAAATGTGCCAGCCTGCAAAAGAAACTGCATCGGTTTATTCTTTTATCATGCAAAAATTGTCTCTCGATGTCTTTCTTAAAGATATAAAAATATTCCCCTTGTTATGTTTCTCTGGAGGTTCTTCTATATACAAGTATTATGAGGTTTTTTGCTGTCACTTTCCACTTCAGTTGAACTCCATAGCAACCAATAGCCCCTGAACTGCACGCTCCGCATTCGAGTCTGTATTACGAATCTCCTCCTACATAGACTCATTCATATTGTGGGCATCCTTGCCAAGTGAATACTTTGTTCCTGGTGTTAATGTGACTGTGCAAGGACCCTTTCTTATGTGTAATCTGGCTGAAAAACAGGGACCTTCACAGCCCCTGTGCTTGGGGCTGGAGAGTCCAGGTGGTGGGGCTCTTCAGACCTGTGGTAGGACAAGCTTCAACCAGAGACCTATGGAGGGCAATGGGGAGATATCTGATCTTCCCATTGCCTCAGCCCAGGCAGGTGTCACTCCATCTAGCGGGGAATTGGCCCAAGATAAAGCACTCCTGAGAGCTCAAAACCTCCCTACTTGAGCTCTCCAGAGACTCGATCCCAAATGGAGCAGGCAAACGATTGCAACCTATCACAGCACAAGTTAGTGACTGCTCCTAAGGGGTCCATGCAGGTGCAGTAATGCTGCCCAGCCATCAGGGTAATGGCTTGGCTGGGCTCCAGCCTGAGTACTCAGAGCCATGCAGGGTGAAACCTCTCAAGAGCAGTGTGCAGCTCTACTTTGTAGCCTGCTGCTGAAAGGAAAAGCCAGAGTTGAATCTCAGAAGCAATACAACTGCTTCTCCAGTCGTGGATTTGCTTTATTCCTTCAAGAGTTAAGTATTTCTTAGCTACACACCAGTGATTTTCTTGCCTTTTTAGTACCTAGGGCAATGTCATGCTTGTGCACTGTGCAAATTTCTCTGTTGAGAAGGAAAAAGTGACAACCACAGGCAGTGTTTTATAATACTGTGAAAATTATCAAAAGCCCTATGCTACAACCCATAAATGCAATCAATAAATCAGTTCTACAGCAGAACCAGTGCAATAATTTGCCTGTCCCAAATGCAATGTCTGCTGTGAGGAGCACGGGAAAGATGGGCAAAGAATACATTCCAGAATAAGCACAGTCAGGGAGTCTGTGGTAGTTTCAGGTAAGTGTCCCCCACTGTTAGAAACCAGTAGATGACATGTGGGAATGGACTGGTGGTCACAGCTCAGAATATTGTTTGAAAGGTAGTTTTTAATCTCCTCTCAAGATCTTACTGATGTTGTGATACTCTTCCCTCAAAGCACAACTGCAGTAATGATGAAGAAAATGAATGCTGGTACAGGAATTGCTTATAGTTAGAAGCATTAGGATGGATGACCTCTGTTGGTTTACTCTATTCTGTTTGTTTGCATAGCCTTTTCTTATTCCCTTTTGGCATTGCAATCCATTCTTGCATCATACTAAGCTATTTGCTCTATTTCTTGCATCATTGCATTCCACGAGTTAATTTTTTATTACTGAAAGGGAAAGGATGTTCTTTTGAACATTATGAAGCTACTGTTTAATCACAGAAAGCAATTACACAGCTGCTTTGTTCTGTTGTTAGAAGGTACAAATGGCACCACCGATTCAGTCCCCCTGCTATCATATTTCTCTGTGTTATTCCACTCTATCTCCTCTAGCTATTACTCTACTGTGTCTTCAGCATCTTTCCATCTGAACTAACCCTGGACTTTTTGCTTCCTCCTGATGTGATTACCTCACTTGTTCATAATGTTAATGAATTCCTTTCACTGCTCTTTTTTTTTTCTTTGTTTGTTTTTGACAGTTATATTTTTTACATCCTCTTCTTTTTGAGATAATATAATGTAAATTTAATTCAGTATTCAATGTGAGTTTGGAATATCAACATACATAAAAGAATGTGTTATCTTTTCCTATTTATTCTCCATCTCATTCCTAATGCAGCCTAACATCTAATTAACTTTTCTGACCACCTCTGCACAGTAAGTACACTTCTTAATTGTGCTGTCCATAATGACATAATGTTTTTCTTAAAAGGTTAAAAGTAATTGAAAACCCAGAAGAAACTGCATAGAGTTAAGAGAGGATCTGCATACTCGATTTGGCAACATATTAAAATCCAACCTGTTCTTGCACTGCACGTATACTCATTTGCATATTAAATGTTGTTTTTATAGGTCATTCTAGAGTTCTTCACAACTTTAGCTAATCTTCACTAACCTACACAACTTTCCATTTACTTTTTGTCACATTATTATTTACTTCACCTATGTTTGCCAAAAGAATATTACTGCTGGGCATTATGTTAACATAATTATTCTGCTTACAAATCCTACTTTATGCCTAAACTATCTGTGCCATTTTTATGTGCAAGGCAAGAATTCATCTGTATATTTCTTAACTTTTCTGAAAAGACTTTAATACAAGCTTCACAGGAAGATTTTTTATTAGCTAACTAAACATTATACTTATGTATTTTACTTTTGCAATTCTAACAAAATTATCTAATTGTCTCTTTGTTTGACACCAGTAAATTTTGCAGCAAACCTTAATGATGACTTGATCAAATAGTAAAGTTACAATCAAATAACTGCTTACCAGTGCACATATTCTGACAGTGCTGAGTTCAGAACTATGAAAATCATATTATTGCTTGTGGCTATTCAGACAGCACCTGGCTATTCACACAGCACTTATCAATCCAGAAAGCTTTGAAAAATGTAGCAGAATGCCTGGAAGTTCATTCAGAAACCCACTTTTCTCTATCTCCATTGGAAAGTTTAACTGTTCAGCTAATAAAAAGACTCCTTCTGTGCACCTGAAATTACAGTAATGAACTTTCAGTTGGTAATCCTAAACTGACAATGAAATGAAAAGATACATGTGAAGTCTCCTCTTTCCTTCTAGTACCTAGTCTGAAATCTCTATGAAGCTCTAAGGACAGAGGAGAAATCTGGTCCATCTGAAGCTCAGATTTTCAAAGCCAGTGTAAAATTGGTGTGCTTGAAAGATAAGAGTTAAAACATGCCTGTGAAAGCATTTCATATTTTAAAAGGAATTTTGCTGAAGGGTCCCTTTTTCTTGTGTTTGGAATTATGGGAGGTACATTTGATTCTACAGGATGAAAAAAAGTCAGAAAAAGTCATAGGAAAACTGGAAAACTGAGTTTAGATTGCCAGTAACGGGTTGCATCAAGCTCAAGAAATAGTGATCTATCCAGTAAGAAGAGCAGAGCTGAGCCAATCATGGTGAAAAGCCACAGTAAACAGACTGGGTAGTGCCCTGAGCTATGGGCAGTGGGCATGAAATTCCGGACACTGTGCATGAAGGTGACAGTTGTTCAGTGTTATTTCCCTAACAAAAGCAGAAGATGAAGAAGAAAAAAGAAAAATACAATATTTCAGTGGACTTAAGTGAGTGCAATATACTCCTTGGCCTGTGTGAAATAAATGCGCACACAGGGAAAGATTGTTGCAGACCCTGCAGCAGCAGCATGTTTAGAAAGGGTTCACATGAAGATGGTGGAAAATGGCCATCAGCAAAATCATCCTGTGGTAGTAATGTGTATCTCCACATACAGATTTATAAAGTAGTTTTGTTATCACCACAAAGTATAACGGAGAATCAGAGAAACCATGTTTTATCTCTCCTTTCAGGAGGAATGAAAGAGAAAAACAGAGCAGGTATGGGTAGTAAACAGCAATGCCACCAGTGAAAACAAAGGAATAATTTGCAAAGGCAGCAATCAGAAACATCACAGTCTCTAAACTTACAACCCCTCTCCAGTTAAAATGTCATTTTAACTATTATAATATAGAAGATGATGTAAAAATGATGCTTTTAAAAAGCTTGGAGAAGCTTGGCGGTCCCTATGCCTGTTTGGTGGAGAGCATAATAGGGTTTAGAACACCAAGAACAGACTGATGAGGACATGTGGGATGTCACCACCAAGGGCAAATAATCAAAGCTGAATCTCTTCAGAGATATTGAGTAAAAGATTATCAAGACATGAGAAGAAGTCGCAAAAAATAGAAATAAAAGTATATCTTATTAAACATCTTAAATGGCTATTAAATCGGGCACATAAGCATATATCTCTGCTTATGCCTCTACTTAAATCTGGGTAGTGAAAGTAGCAGACATTGAAAAGGTGTATAAAAGTAATGTCAGTCTCAAAAAGGGTAATAAATTACTTTAGTTGAAGCCCTTCTGGGCAAATAAAAGACATATTCTAATAATTTCTTTTAAGCAAATGAAAAGATCTGTCAAGTATTACGTATCAAAAAGGTTTCCCACTAAAACAACTGGCAACTTTGATGTAGCTGGTAAGATGGAAGAACTTGATATTATTGGTGCAGGAATGATCATTGAGCAACTCAAAACAGATGCTATGAAGATTCATCAGGCAGCAGTCTAGGAAAAATTAACTGCATATCTTTTCAGAAACAACAGTGAAGAAAATTCGCTGTAATGATTCAACTGAGCAGGGAAGAAGGACCAGAAAAAAAATGAACCTGTGTGGATTTATGAAATAGAGAAGACTGTCAAAAGTGTATGGGATCATGCTGCTGCCAGCCACAAAGAAACTTCTTTGCAGAGTTGTGCTGAAAAAGATATGCAGTACCATGGAGATCAAGAAAAATTAACAGTTTTCACCTTAGCCACTTCTGAGTGCATCGTATTTGATGCAACTTCACTGCAGTGTAGGTATGAATAGCAACGACCATTGCCCCTAAGAGAACAGATTTTCTTTGTTCCCAGAAATCATACTGAAGGTATGAACGGGACAAATCTGTTGAAGACCCCAGAGTTTACAGAATCTTTTATGGAATAAAATCCAACCCACAATGAGTAGTCTGGTCAAATATTATCAATGGCATTAGAAAAAGGTATGTCTTCTAACTCACATTGTCCAGGCTTGTCTCGGATCTCATTGGGTATTGAACCTCCCATGTGGAAAACAGATGTCAGCAATTGCTTTGGGACATCTGGATTCCACAGACACATGACTCTCCAGTATGTCAATCAACAAAAGACTGATATGGAATGAATTTTTTAAGTAGCTAGTAGAAAACAGAAGTTATGGAAGACACCATGAGTCTGAATCACACTACTCTGTAGTAGAAACCTTAGGAATTTAATTCTATAGGCAATATGAATGATAACTGCTTCTGTAAAGACTCCAGTGAGTGAGGCAATTGCTCCTTTTGAAGGGCAGTTGCTGAATACAGAAATCAAGTATCATCAGCATTATATTATGTAGCGTTACTAGCCTTTTACTAAGTGTTTTTTTGTGTGGATGACAGCAATGAAGCAAAAAGTCTGCCTAAGGGAAGATAAAACTCTTTTTCTGTGTATTTTACTAACACTTATGCAGAATAGGCTGGGTAAGGAGAACAGAAATTGCTCAGATCCAGAGACTGCTTCAATCACCTGATGCTTTGCAAGTGAGGAATTGAGCTTTTCTGGGATGTATGGGGTTTCTTTGACAAAATAGTCCTTTGGAATGGTCTTTTTCTTCTGGTTTTGTTTTTTTTTTTTCCCCACTTGAAGTTGTGAAATATGGTTTTCTGAGAGAATTGCAAGACAAAGGGAAAAGGGATGACCTTGGAAGGACTCCCCTGAAATTCTTCCAAAGGAGCAACCTGAACAAATTAATGTGAATGGCCCAGCTGATTTACAAATACAATTGTGTTTTGACTGCCTTCCTCAAAGCAAATGAAGTAACCATGGAACAAAATTATTAAAATGCAGGCTGAAAATTGAAAATTAGAAACTACCAGGGTTACAGTTGTTCTCAAAATGCCCCCTGTGCAGGATCAGTGGACAAAATAGGCTTTAAAAAATTTTTTAAGTATGATTTCAGATACCATGATCACAACGGGAAAAAGGAAAGCATATTTTAAAACTCCAGACTGATTCTTCATAATTTGTGAGTACTTCAATTTCTGTGAATGCAGTAGCTTGGTACACAATTTCCTCATTTAAGAAAAAAAAAAAGAATAGGCAATCTACCTGAAACATTTAATCAATGCTTTACTTTATTGTCAGGATTTGAAACCTTAAGTTTCTGAACCAAATGCTGCTTTTTAACCAAGATTTCTAATTCCATGACCTAGCAGCATGAAGGCTTTTTCCTGAATGGAATGAACTTGAAATCCTAAAAGTAGCAGAAATAGAATTGTGGAGCCTTGTGTTGAATATGTGGTCATGGAAAAAGGAAGTCCAGCGTGGTATCCCTTATTCCCCTGAAGCCAGTATGTTTTTCTGGTATGTGCCAGCAATTCCCATTAGGGTGCAGATTAGTGTTGCAAGTGGTCCTTGCCTTGGAGTAGTAATGTTATGTTCTTATTTTGCAGACTATCGAATTTTCTCAGGAATTGCCAGTGAAAAACAATCTAAGCAGTTCATAAACCATTAAAAATCAGCTGAGATGAAAACAGGATTTCATGTGAATTGTAATGTTAAGGATTCTGAAATAAAAGTTTCATTAATTTCTTGTTACAGAAGTTATCGGCAGCCTCACAAATCAATCTAACCTCTGTACAATAGAGCATACTTACATGTGTGGATGTTTTGCCTGCTTTCTGGTAACCACTGTTTCAGGGTTTGCTGTTTCTGTGGCAAGGGCTGTATTTTAGGCTTCTAAACAACTGGAAACTGTACAATGATAATGTAACGATTTATACTCTTCTATTTCTGTTTGTATTGTTTTTCATTGTAAAGCTAATATAATTAATTAAAATATTTTTTCATACTTATAAGAATTCTTACATAGTGCAGAGAATTACTGAAAAAACTTGATTAATTGAACTACTCATTCAATTATAAATAATTACTCAGGGAGCAACATATGTAACAAATACAGAAAATAATAGACAAATTTTTAGTGCTTTTGAATTCAATACACAATAACATCCTGCCAGACCCCATGTTAGTATTGGAGGAGGCAGCTCTGGAACCAAATAGCTGGAACAACCAGGATCTTTACTTCAAACACAAGCAGTAGAGATCACTGAAATAAAGATACAGACAGCAGGGAAGCCCTGTTTTGTCAAAAGTCAGAGTAAAAGAGGCCAAAAAAGGATCAGCAGACATTGCAAGTCTAGTTACAAGCCTTGAGAAAAATGTCAGAAGGAAAACTTCAATATTAGAGGTAAACGTGGAAGTCTTGAACAAATAAATCACCCTTTGTTATTTACTTCCTCTTGTTTTCTGTAAAAAATTTACATGCAGTGATTGATGCCAGCTTGCTTACAAAGACACACAAAAGTCACAATTAATTTTCCTTGAGACCTAGTTGGTTTGATGTTCAGAAACTAAGGGAAGACATGGCCTTTGGAAGAATTAGTATATAAAGCTACAATTTGGTATCAAGGGATGACTTACTAAAGTTGAATGGTTAATACCACATCAGGTGTCCTTTTTTGTCTGTTATTGTCTCACAGTTTAGAATGTGTTCAAAGCACAACCTTACAACACATTTGTTAAAAGAGCAGAATTTATTTGCTTAAAAGCGACACTAGTACATACTTTTTTTTTTATTATAGCCAATGCTTTGACTTCACACATGCATTACTAAGAAGGTCGTATGGCAGTATCAGTGAAAAACCACAAGTGATCAAGTCTTTGCAAAATGAATCCTGATATGCTGCAGTTAGTTTAATTCCACAAAAACACACAAAAAGCAGAGAGATTCCTGGCTCTCTGTGGGGTTTTTATCTCCCTGATCTGGCAGAAATCTTCAACTTTCCATTCTCTTGCATCCAGTTGACTTAGGTTATTATTTTGCAATTTTATTATCAATCAACAGTGCTTAATAGTCAAGTAAATGCACTGGTTTCATTTCTACACAAAAGGCGTATTAAGCCATAAGGTACTTAAGCAAATGCCTAATGAATAAGCATCTGAATAATCTCATTGCTGCATTTTGTCTCCATAGGTGAACTTGCGGGGGTTGCTCACATGCATGTGGGTATACACCTTGCTGAATCAGATTTTATGAAAGAAACTATTCTTTGTCTTCTTGCTCTTTGGAAATGAGTGAACCTTTTAATGTATATGCTTTTGAAAGAATTAGATAAGGAGGTTCTCTGGCTTCAGCCATGCAATCTTTTAACTCATAGTTTCATGAAAGTCAGAAAACAGACTTTTAGTTCACCTATTCTGACCTAGTCACATGCACTACTTTTATTAAAGGCCCCACAACATGACTGTAGGCATGAATTAGGCCATTTTTCATTCCAGAAGTAGGAAACTGCATGACAGACAGAGTACAGCGCTGGCACAGTGAGACCTTGTGTGAGCAGGACATTGATGAACACCTTCCTCCCCTACGCCTGGCTGCATCACTTCACCCCTGCACTCTGCCACTCCCCTGGTCCCAGCCAAAGCCTCTCCTCAGAGGACACAGCTAATTGAGGTGCAGAGCTATAAATCATACCTGCTTCATGATGCTGAGTACTTCTTCCAGCACAACTATTTCCATTTTTATCCTGTGTTTCATTTTCTGTTATCCAGCCGTACTCACACTTGAGCAATTTGCTACATGCAGTAATCAGTCTTGGGTGCCCTCCTTAAATGCTCAGCACCACCAGCCTGGCAAATGGTTGTTTTCTCAACATACCATTAGTATAGTAACACTTCTTATCTTTCTGATTACCTCAGGATAACAACATAACCATTTTTTAATAGACGATGCATTTGTAGAAACTTAAAGTAAGCCATACCCTTGGCATCTGGGACATGTAGAGCTCCTTCAAGGGAGAAAAAGTAGGCAAAGGGGTTTGTCCTGACTAGCCTCCTGCAAGAGCTGGACCAGGACTGTAGTCTCTCTGTGGGTCTGCGGGGGCCAGTTCAGTTTCCTTCTGCTTTATTTTTTCATCCTAGTGTGTTAGGACCCAGTTTAGAGCTGATACCAAAAAATGGGAAAATTCACGTAGAAGGTTGGTTGCTGGTGAGCACAACTGGCCAGTACAAATTCAATATCTGTTTAGATACATATGCAGTAAGCGTCACCCACCTCAACAACTGTGGTCTGGATTGACTGGGTAAAAAATTTGATGTGGCTGCATTTAAAATCTATGCATTTTATTATGTTTGACATTTGCCTGTAGGTTACCTCTCTGCATTATATGTTAATATAACCTTTGCTACTCGCTGTCTTTCCCTGACTTTAATGCAGTTGAATGAGATAGCCGAGTAAACTCTTTGAATTTCAAACCCACTCTACTAAGATAGTATTTTGGGTAGGTACTTGAATACTGGTAGGTCCACTAGTATTCAAGAACAGCATTTAGCATCCTGGAGACTAGATACTCAGCTGTGCCAGTACCACACCCCAGTGTATTTCAGAGCTAAGATGAAAGTTGCTTTACACTAATCAAATTTCCTTGGATGTAGGGATGTAACTGCTGATTAGCAGGGCCAACAAGAGCTCTAAGGGCCCTCCTTGTGCTATTTGCCTTGCTGCCAGCCGACAGGACAGCCCATGTGGCTCTTGCATCAACTGGAGCATTCCCTCCATGAACATGTAGCCACCACTATGTTTGTACTGTGACATCTCACAGCCAAACTCAGTACTTCACAGACTCCTCCCATGGGAAAACTCAATACCTCTGAAAGTAAGACAAAGACAAGAAAGTACTATTCTTACTCACTGCATCTGCATACTCCTCCTGACACAGTATTTGTTAACCGATACTTTCCTTAATTCTGAGAACTTCTTTTATTGAGGTTATGTCAGAAAGTCCCCTTTGGAGGACTATTTCCAAATGGGCTACATCTGATGCCTCACAAGGCTCCTTGGCTGTTAACATGGAGTCTATGTCTGATACTCTTTTGTGAAATAAACCCCCAAATGATCCTGAATTACTTTTAGATGAATCATAGAAAATGTTCTCTGAAAGAAAGTGAATATACATGTACCTGTGCGTACATTTTAGCAGAGAATAATAATAAGATGCTGGAAACTGAAAGGCATTCAGTGGCAGCTATGGCATACACAAACTGCCATTTTTCCTACACTTGCAAAGCTCTATTATTCAAACAGAATTGAAGGCTTTATCAGGGTGAAACTGAATTTAAATTGCAGTAGCCAGCTAGAAGTGGCTTACATGTAAATGGGAACCTAAGAAACAGAAAGATTTCCTACCATCGCTCCCTAGGTCAGAGTTTATTCCTCCTTTTTTATCTTAGTTTTCAAATGAATATTGCTGTGCATTTGGAAGCAGGATTTTTCAGCAGTCTCTCTTTCAGTATAAATCACATTTCTTCTTTTGTACTAACACAACAGATGGGTAGGATTATCCCTGGGACAACAAGGCAATGCATTCTTATTCAGAAACCTCTCAAAGTGAGAACAGCTTAGAGGATCATAGGTCCAAGATAATAGTAGAGGGTGGAGAGAGATGCCTTAGATAAGGTCATCACACTCTGGTGTGATTTTCCTCATCAGAAATACCTATACAAAATAAATTTTGTGTGCTAACACATACTCTAGCACTCCAAAGGGGTACAGGCACCACATTTACTCAGTAGATTGATCTGTGCATATTTAATATACATGACTGGCATCTCTTGGATTTCCTGTGAAAGGAAGCCAGGAGGAAGGAAAGAGGGAAAG
>NW_009928866.1:194789-214198 GCF_000696875.1 Nestor notabilis
AGTGCATGTTGCTGATCACACTGTAGCAATGGCCTTGTGCTTGTTACCACCTTTATTACTTCATTCATATCTGAAAGCACAGCATTCAGTTCCTCTACTGATGTGGTATAAACCCAAGAGACTTTGTGGCAAGTAGCATAGCACTGCCTATGGGAAAGAACAAGGAAAGTGTGGGGGTGGTTTACAACTGGAACTCAGTGAAGAAAACCATATTGGTCTGAAAATGTAAAAAAAATCTTCAGCTTCCTGCTTTGTTAATTCAGACCATCAGCTACATGTCTTGTTAAATATGTGAGAGTATGTGTCTTGTAAGATACCAATGAGAGTGGTTCTACTGGATCAGACCCAGGGTTCCTCTGGCCCCAAATCCTCACTGTGACAGTGGCCAGCAGCAGGTCCCTAACAAGGGGTTTGATACACAGCCAGTTGACAAGGTTAAACCAGAAAGCATACTGATTTGCCTCTGAAAAACAAATATATCTTACGTGTATTGGTATGTTAACTTCAAAAATATTGTAGTCAGTAGCTTAAAATTTTAGTTTCAATCAAATCCTGAATTTTGGCCCTCAAAGATGTATCATGGAATATTATGTAGATAATCCATACATTTTTCAAATACATTATTATTGATCACATAGCATCATAACATTACTTGGTGCTATGATTTTTGCTGCATATATGAAACATAACTGGCTCCAAACGTGTTAATGCATGCACAGGCATGTGCCATCCACAGTGTGTCTGCAATGGAAAAGTGAAAAAGCGATACCATCTTTCTATAAAGGAAAAGCACCAATGACAATATCTGCATATTACCTTTCCCTTAAAATTAATCTTTACTCATGCAAATTTGCTCAGCATGGGCAGAAAATAGGCTGTTACATAGGAAATAGTTCCAGCAGGAGCCTAAAAGGCTGGCTTTGCCCTCTGTCCCCTACTACAAATGGACCCTCCAGGAAGTTCCCAGAGCTGAGATTATCATGGTCTAGCAGCAAGGGATAGTTGCTTTTTACTGCCTCTGTGGTTGCTGCACTTATTTGAACTATGAAAGTGCAGTCAGAATTTGAGACAAAAAAATATCTTTTTCCTCCAGGAGTGATTCCATTATCTTCTCTTTAGAAATCAAGTCTCCAGTCATGGCATATAAATTATTATGCTCTCCTTGTTTTATTGGCTTACCCATGTCAAAAAAGGCAAAATATCCTATATGGAAGAACTTTAACAATTCAATTTTTAGGCTGGTTTATTGGAATGTCTTTACTCCTTCATCTTCTTCTTTACTCCTCCATCCTGGCCTCCATCTCTGCTCTGTCACAGTTTTAGGTGCCTGTGGCAGATGGGTTCTCATATCACTTTTTTCCTCACATTGTCAAGAGCATCTCAGAGATACATGGTCGGGTCACTCTCACCAGTACAATGATGGATGCTATCTATCTCCCTTGACCTCCAGCCTCACTACAGCAGACAAGCACTCTAAAGCAGGATGGTCATGATGGCAGAGTAGAATTTACTGCAACATGCCATTCAGCCATGCCATAGACATCAAGCCCCCATACCATGAACATCCTAACCAAATTCATGCTGTAACTCCTCTGGCATTACCCAGCCTACTGACCTGTACCAGTTCCTAAACACCCCTTGTTCTCTAAGGGTGCTGGAAGTGGAAGATGCTCAACGCCTACCAGGGCATGCTGAAAAAGGCAACTATTTTTATGTAAAATGCAACTGATACAGAGGGCTCAGAGTACGGAGGAAAGAATCTAAAATGAATCATGGCCTAGGGAAATAATATATCAAGAAAATATAACTTTAAAATTTCAAATGTATTTAATGATTCCATCTCAGCATCTCCACTCTTTTCTGACATTTCTACTGTATGCTGCCTATTAAATAGCTAGTCAGAGAATTATGGTTTTTTATCTTCCCTGACTCTATGCAGTCTGTTCCTGCTGCAATGCATGAATTTGCCTTAGCTCCTTTTAATTAGGTTGGCAAGTTAGAAACTGATCAGAATATTAGATATTTAGAAAACTTGATTTAGGAAATGCTCCAACAAAAAAATATTCTTCTCTCTCCCTACAAAGTCTTACCTCAATAAAACTCCTTTTTATAAGAGCATTCAGTCATGGTTACCAGCTGTTCCCAAGGGTCAATGGGACAAAGAGCTGGAAGGGAGGTCATATTGTTTGGCTTTGTACTATTCTGCTGCTATAGCTCTGTTCTAATGTTGTTTTGCAGAACCCAGCCGTGAGGATGACATATACAGCCCACGCACGAGTATGGGTTATTTTCTAGGGACAAGTGCTATCACAACTGTATGCAGTTTCTCTTTTCTGCCACCCAGACGTAAACGTCACGCAAAATTCGGGTCTTTTGAGAGTCTGGGAAGGAAGGGGGGGTGTGCATGTGTGTGTATGTGTTTGTTGTGTACGTTTGACTGTGTGTATTTTTTTTAATCAATTGTTCTTCACTCTGGTTCATAAAGCCTGGGGGTTGGATTTGTTTTCTTTTCTCCACAGGAAGGAGGTGGCACAGAACAACTTTCTGGTCTGTCCTTCGTTTCCCTTTGTTATCACACAAGCCAGCTCCAGCAATTGCCTGTCTCACCCACTAGCACTTCACAGTGCTCACTGCTGCCCATAGCTCCTTCACAGCTCTTCAGTTAGCCCTCAGCCCAGCATCATCCAGTCACCTCCCTTCCCTCTCAATATGTGTCTGATTGCCTTACCTTCACCCCATTGATTTTTTTGTTTTTCCTTTTGTCAGGCTTCTCTCACTCTTCAACATATGCTTCCTAACTTCCCCAGCTGTTGTTTTCCTTTCTCTTTTTCAGACATTTTCCCTCTCTTTCATTCCCTTCTCAGCCCTACCCAGGACTGTCATTTGTGTATGTCATCCTTCTGTCATTCATATGGACTACAATTGCTTTCCCAAATGCAGCTTCCATAATAAATGGTACTAACTGAATTAAGTTGCTGCCTGCAAGCAAATTAAAACATTTCAAGGCAGAGCTCCTTTTCGCCTTCTTTGTCCAACATTTAATTTGCACATCTGTTACTCCTCGGAATGAGTATTCTGCCTATGCTACTTTTCCTTCCTCTACTGCCATGAATTCTGCTACCATTTTAGACTAGCTTAGTAATGTAATAATGTAATATGAATTTTTTTTTAATACAGTGTGCTTCTAGGCTACTTACTGGTCAATACAAAGCTTGAAACACAACCTCAGTCTGCATTAGTTTAAACATCTCACAACACAGAAGCACTGCCTCCTAACCAATCCCCAAGACCTACTGTGTAAAAATCATTCTGGTCTTAAGGTCGGTCGTATTTCAATTGTAATCTCTCATAATAAGCAGCTGTGAGGCTAAGTTATTGCCACAGTTTGCCTGTGATGATAAATCAGTCTCAACAGATTTTTATTGCTTCATATTCTATTAAACATCTGAGATTATCCTTGAAATATATTGGAATAATCAGCATTTGAGACATATTCATTTATACTAACAGGATCTGATGCTGATAATATCCTTGTAATTACACAACTATAAGCATTCTCGGCAAGGACATAATTTGTTCTATTGTGATACTTGAAAATATTTATAGCTGTTGGTTTACCACTATGTCAGAGTATTTCCTTGCCCTTTAGCCTATCAATACACTTTGCTACAGAATGGCAAGTATCTGGCATTTGAGATTCCTTGGATAATAAAAGAGAATTTATGGGTAGGAGCTGATTTGAGAATATATTTTGTATACAGAGCAGCAGTTTTTTCCATTTGACTGACTTACAGAGTTTTTGGAGCTATGTGACAACTTCTAAGACACAACAGTGCAGACATGAAGACATAAATTAATTACCATTTCAATGCAAATGACAACAGCCAACCTCCTGCCCCCCTTACCCCAAGACTCTATTCACAGACGATCATGATTGGAGGTAGGTCTTCTGCTGTCTCTCTACACAGAAATAAATTTTACTCTGGCTGAACAACCTTGAAGGAAATATCTTTACTTGGAAGATTAATGAACACCTTCTGCTGAGTTACTTGTTCACCCAAATCCCCATTTTGCCAGTGTACAAGCAGAATATATTAGAAGGCAATAGCAGACCTAGGAACAGCTGCAGTAGTTAGTGAAGACTCCTTGATCCAACAGTCAAAAAGGCCCTCTATCTGGCTTCTTTAAAAGCTTCAGTTTTGCTAAAGGTGCATCAGAGTAGTGAGGGCTTAGGTCTGGTGAGACTGATGGAATGAAAAGGTGTGAGAAAAAGTATTTGCAATGCAGCACATGGCACATTTGTTTTTATGAGAAGTCCAGGTTCCGGTCTCATCAATATTGTGCATTTGTATGCACACATGTATTTGTTTTACAAACTGGGATTTTTTATGATGCAAATCATTTCATTAAAAAAGTTCCTGACAAGATCAGTTTGACATCCTTATCTACACATATTACTCCACAATTACCATTTAAAAATAAGGTGCTCTCTAAGCAGTGATATATGCAAAGCCTTTGTGGGTTTGGGGTGAGTTCACACCCTGAGCTCTGATCAAAGTGAATGATGGCCATCCCCTGGGTGGATGGTCCAGTACAGTAATATAGCTCAATGTTTTTCTTCTCCTTCAGTGTGGAACCAATCTGATTCTTTTCTATCCATCTGCTCATTTCACTTATTCAATACCTCTGAAGTTTTCTGTTCTGTATCATATGTGATTAACATTAATGAACAGTTCCAAAATATACTATGCAGGACCTAGATAGAAAGTGATAACACCATCTCTAAAAAATCTCTCTAAAAAATCTGTCTAAAAAATAGAGCAAAATCAAACCAATGCAGCACATGCTAAATGAATGAAACCCTGGCACCATGATAGATCTCAGCTAGTGACTGGCAATAAGAATAGTCATTCCTTGTGGTTTTTTCCTAGTCATCAAGGAGGTTTTAATCAAAACAATAATCATTATATTTTTCAACGATGTGGAGATTAAAATGAAAGTCTTGATAGTGAACTTTGCAGATGTCACAAAACCCATGCAATGATAATTGAGGAGGAGGACAGGTTTAGCACTGCAGAAAAGCGTGAATCACATGCTAGACTATGCCCACATTATGGATGACAATGTATGACACATTTACCAGCGGTGTTTGTATTTTAGGAAACAGTGACTTGGAAGCAGGCTTGAGCTGAACATGAGCTCAAAATGTGATGGAGTAGCTAAGAAAACAGTGACAATCTTATATCTAAAAGGAGGGAACTACTAAGCAGAAAAGATGGTGTTACCACATGATGGTTTATTAATGAAAGTTTGTATTCAGTTCATCCGTCTGTACATTAGCAACAATGCTAAAATGATAGGAAAGATCCAGAAAAGAATGATGAAAAGTTTTAGGAAGCTGGAAAATCTTCCTAATTCTAAGAGTAAAGAAGCCCAATCTATTTAAGATTTGGAAGCATAAATATATTGCAAGACATTAAGCTAGTGTAATACTTTACAGAACATTATCTTTGCTCTGTTGGTTGTCCACAAGTATGTTCTTTACCTTGTAGGCAGCACAAGGTTGTTTTTTCCTCAAGGAAAAGAGGGGTAGCTTTTTTGCATTCACCCTGGTCATAGAATCATAGAATCACAGAATAGTTAAGGTTGTAAATGACCTTAAGATCATTCAGTTCCAACCCCTCTGCCATGGGCAGGGACGCCTCACAATAGACTATGTCACCCAAGGTTCTGTCCAACCTGGCCTTGAACACTGCCAGGGATGGGACATTTACCACGTCTTTTGGCAACCTGCTCCAGTACCTCACCACCCTCACAGTAAAGAACTTCTTATATCTAACCTGAACTTCCTCTGTTTTAGTTTGAACACAAGTGAACACAAGGGTCACTGTTGTGGAGCAGCTAATGTACTATCTTCTTGCTGCCTGACAGTAACCTACCATACAGTGCTGCATCCTCAGTGAATTCAAAAGTAGGTTAAAAGATGACGTGGTCGGGACACAAAAGTACAAACATGAGAAGCTGTCAGTTTTATGCTCCCTTTAAATTAACAGAATCCAGCAGCTGGAAGCTGAAGCTGGAAACATTGAGACTGGAATTTAAAACCTAGTTTTCTAGAGATGTTAGATCTATCACATTACATTCTTGAAGATGAAATTACAAGGGTTTCTAAAAGCTCACATAATAGTTTTAACTTTGATACAGTGAATTCCTTAAAAACAGTTTGGATCTGACTTGTCTGAGCAGTCACATTACACAAATAATGACAATTCCTTTTGAAAATCAACACATTTGTAAGACCAAAAAGTTTTGAGGCTGCTTCTGCCTCCTTGACATGTGATTCCAACAGCCACCATACTCCCAGGAGTGTAAATGGTAAGAATGTCTGGACTAAAAATCGGTTTATGGATTACAGCTATGCTGATTTTAAGAAATCCTTTAGAAGTTATAATTTCTTTATAAATTATCCCTTATAAATTATGATTTAATCATACAGAAAAAGAAGACATGGCTAGCTGCAAATAAGATTGAAGTTAGGAAAGGTATGCTGAAGGCTGAGCTCTTTACACAGTGATGTGCATTTCACTCTTACATGATGATGTACATGTCAGCATCACAACCTCATATGAATTACTTTAGTATTCAGCTGAAATATAAGCTTGTAAACATCTTGCCATCACTGAAAACACATGTATAGAAAAGTTGCCCAAGACACATATATGCAAGATATGCATAATGCTTATTTGTTTGAGGGTTTTTGTGAAGTATATATTAATATATATTTCCTCTGGACAATAACCTGCTTCTCTACTGCTTAACAGGATGTCGCACTCATAATTTCCTGTTCCTTAAAAGCTTTTTCTCTTCTTAATGCCCTTAGACAGTAGAAAAGAAAAAAGTCATCCCTCTATTTACTTACAGTCCAAATCCTGTCCCAAATCCCTGTAGCACTTGGAGTGCTACAAAAGTCCACAGAAATTAATCCACAGAGGAGTCGAGCTTCAGTGGCTGAACAGAGGTAAAATTTGCACATGATTTTTAATTTCACTGAGGAGCCCTAGGAAAGTATATCCTATCCTATCCTATCCTATTTGCCTTAGACTTTCTTCTTTGAAGATAGAAATTATATTTTCAGAAACAAGGTATGTTGCAGGCAGGATCACTTTGGTTTTTGAACACACATATACACATGGATGCATATTAAAGCATCACAGAAATTTTGAGCCAAAATCTGACGGGAATCAATGTTCTGTCAAAATCTTATTGCAGAAGCCTTAGACAACACTACTCAGCTTTCCAAGAGCAAGACTTGATGTTTGAGGTTAATCACAAGGATTCATTTTGTTGGGGGATCAGAAACCCAAAGCTGGCTCTATATAATACCTAAATCCCTTAATGCAACCAGCAGAGCCACAGAGCTTCTGTCATCTAAAGCTGATACTTCCTATTAACGCAAGATACCTGTTCATTCGTCTTTCTTTACAGGCCAATTGCTAAAGGAAGGGATTTGTGGTTAGAAGAAAAGCAAGCTCAGAATTCAGAAAGACAGGAGATAAACTGCTGGCCCCTTTGTAGTCAATAGGACTTTTACCACTGGCTTCAGTTCTAGGTTTCACCAAATACTTTTATATATGTAAAGTTACGTTTCTGTAACTTTTTCTCTACATTTATTTATCAGATCTGTACAAGCAAAGGAATATCAGAAACAATTCTGTACTCTGTTTTCACCCAGAGATTAAATGTTCTCCCAAAATGCAACCAACATGAAAAATTGCATATATTGTATATTGTTCTCTAATAATTTCTATAGCATAAATTCAAAGTTCCAATCTATTGACTCCTAAAGAGATACTTTCTTGGACAACTTTAGACCATGCCAAGACAAAACTCTATATGGAACTCAACAGAACTTGTAATACTACAAACCTGAATCTGAATTTTGTTTTCTGATCTGATTTTTGTCAATTCTGCAGCTGATTCCATTTCTCCCTCTCACCATGAAGGCAGAGAAAATGGAATGGAATGACTTCTGGTGAAGAGGACAACATGAACATGATATTCCTGGACTTGGCCCTTTTCTCTGTATTATTTCAAATAGGTAGTGAAAGCTGACTAATCACATTAACATTTAAGGGCATCATTTTATAATAATGGCTGGGAGATATCTTTGTTCATACCATTCTGTGAAGAAATGACCTGAACAGAAAATACACTTTGCATGAACCTCTCATTTGTCAGACTAGCAACCACATACAGTAACCAGAACATGTAGAAATTACAATGCAGACTGTGGAAATCTCATAACACAGGGTGTAATTCCTGAAATGTTGAAAAAAAAAAAGATTATCTGTTGAGAAATCTGGAGACAGAATAAATATGGTCAGTTCCTTCTGCACAAGAAGATCTATGAGAACCCTCATAGGTTTTGAGATGTTTGCTTTCTGTCAACCTGTTTGGCTAGTCTGTGATATTGCTGAAGTTATTATATAATAAGCATTAATGTATTTATAACAAACAGACAGTATCTGGCTAAAACCTGGAAATATTTATGGAAAAAAACCTATGAGCTACTCATCTGACACTCTGGTACCCTTTGTATGGTGTATCAATGGTGTTATGGCTGAAGAATGAGAGGTGATGAGATCAGAAGAAAGTTTAAGTGAAATGGACTCATGGTTACAAAATGTTCCAATGAAAATGGCCTTGCTGCTTCAAATATGGCCACAGATATTCCATTACAAATTGAGTATGAGTGTATATAAAAAGATAAGGACACTATCTACATTTACCTACTCTGATCCCAGTTGGCTGCAAAAAGCAGAAGAATCTTCCTGCCACAGTGGTCACGATTTTCCAGTACTCCTGGGAACCCATCTGTCAGAGCTCGTTTGATTCCTGGATCATCAGCTTTGAAGTTTTTGAACATATCCAGATTTAACTGGCGGTATTGGAAGTACTGAGCCAGCAGTCTGAAGGCCTCAGTTTGATGAAACTTTCTGGCTCGGAGAAATCTCAAGATGAAGGCATCATCTGTACGTAAAAACCCAATGTCAGGCCTCGTGATGATCATGTCCCTGACTTGCTGGATATCCTGATGCAAAATGTCTGGGTTTTCATTCAGTTCCAGGCGGGCTTTCTCTATAGTCTCTGGACTAAGTCCAGCTTGTAAATGGGTCATCTCTGCAAAAACCTCTTTTCCAAACCCTCAACGTCAGATATTTCAGTAGGTGAAGTGCTGATCCCATTCAATTGATGGTCTGCTGTGAGTGGGAACCATTCAGAAGCTTTTTGTTATCAAGCTGATATTTAACAAATGAAAGCAAATGGCTTTTCTTGTTCTTACAGTAAGAGTAACAGGCAGTTCACATGTAGTGTGATCCATCCAAAGGGAAGTGTTGTTTATTCCATCACTTACTAAAAGAAAAAACAAATATATAAAAGAAAGATTAAATATGTATATAAAGCTTACAGAAATGCATTTCTGAAATCTATATAGCAATAAAATTGCTTTGTGTGTTTCATATGTCAGAGGATACCAGTCAAATTATTTCAGAATTGGTGAATTTAAGATAAGGCAGTCATATGTTCAAGCTTTCAGAAAGGCAATCTGATCAATTGTCAATTAATACTAAGCTGCATGAACTTACTATTAGAATGAACTTTCCAAAGCTGTCTACTGAACTGTGGGAATTCTAGTATCCCATAACATCAAGCTCAGGATGACAAAAGCAAAAATAAGAGTATTTTTCCCTACCCCTAACAGGAGCTACACTTCAGCAGCGTAAGTATGCAGATTTACACTTACTATATTAAATACAACAACTGCTTGATGTGGTTTTATCACCCATACTATGAGCTTGTAGCTTTCCTTGAATTAGCCCATGAGCTGATTGTAAAACTGATTAAAAAAACCTCAACCTTCACCAACATCAGGAGTATTTTCTACTTGGTAAAACCTCACTGAAAATATTTCCCATTGAGACTTAGTACATCCTCATGGGAAACTTCCCATGAATAAAGTGTTTGATGAATCTAATCTGACAGGATTGGTGTTTTAGTTGAAAAGAGATGTATTTTATTCCAAATGCTTTTATTCAGTATCTTGTAGCTTTTCTGAATACGTAGTTCTGAATTTAATTTTTATTCCTTTACTTTACCTAGAACTTGTTTTTACAAGTGTTAGAAGAAAAGCTGCTTAAGTTATTATGTATGAGCAAAATGGTACAGTGAATCTCTTACATTTCAGTGACATAATTAGCAAGAGGCTGTCATCGAAGTCTGTGTAGTTACACTTGTGTGAAATAAGATCAAGGTCTGTTCCAAAGAGACATGTGTGTGAGGAAAGATCAAGATCCATCCAATTTTTCAGTCGTCACAAAAACAGACAAGCAAATAAAAAGCCCCGCCACTTAACTGATCTCTCTCTCTAACTTCTGAAAAAGAAAATTGGTTTTAAAATTAAAAGGGAATCCCTCAGTGAATGGCATACTGCATTTGAAGAAAGCAGTTTGGAAAGTTATAAACTATTTATAGCAAAACAACCATTTCACTCAGCCACTCTCTGGGTTCAGCATTCTCAGATTAAACAAAGTGGAGAGCAACAGCCAAAGCATTACTTTGTCCAGGGGCTGCTCAAAGTTACATTGCAGGACCTGGAAGTTAATCAGTACAAGGGATGCCCAAGTTCCCTGTTTTGTGAGCTTGCATTTCATTCATAAAAGCTGCATTTTAGATGGCACAGCTGCAACCCCAGGATGAGATCCCAAAATTTGAATACAGAGAGTTTCTGCATATTTGTTTAAAGGACATTTGTGTCAAGATAAGCTTTTCATGTGTATTAGACTTGTCTGTAGGTGATACAAAGGAGAGTTTGCTAAGCAGCCTCCTTCTGTATTCACTGCAGAGCTGGAGATGAGAAGAAATACCTGCAGGGCAGAGCATCTGGTGATTGGTCAGCCTAGGAAGTCTTGGGAAATGGAAGGTACTACAGAAAAACAAGTCCTGAAGTTTTGAGGGGTAATCTCTGGGTCAGGTTATTCAGGTCTCAAAGCAATTAGAGTTGTGTTAAAGGTGGATTGTGGATATAAAAATAAAGTAACAGTTATTTGCTTTGCTTTTGCCTTTTCTATAGCATGTTACAGTAACTCAGATGGTATCAACTTAATTCCTCTGATGTAAAATTGATGTAGGCCATAGGGAAACCAGGACAATATTTTGTATTTAAGATCTCAAATTAATGGTGGCATTAGCATTTTCTTGCATAAATCATGTTTTTTGCTACAATTGCCTCCATGAGCGAGCTGGGGGAGCTAGGTGTATTTCAGTGTGACCCTGTCCTTGAGGCAGTGTAGTGTAAAGATTGGTTGCCTCCCTAGTTTTAACAGCAGGAGTACAGTAAGAAGACTGTGCGCAGGGGTGCTCAGGAGAAGACTGGAAGCAAGGAGTTATCTGGGGTCTGCATGAACTCCAGCTCAGGGCTCAGCATGAATTGGAACACCTTTGGAGCTCCTGTGACATAAAATCACAAAATCATGGAATCACAGGATGGTTTGGGTTGGAAGGGACATTTAAAGATCATTTGGTCCAACCTCTTTTCACTGTGGGCAGGAACATCTTTCACTGGATCAGGTTTCCCAAAGCCCCATCCAACCTTGCTTTGACCGCTTCCACTGATGGAGCATCCACAAGTTCTCTGGGCAACCTGTTCCAGTGCCTCACCACCCCCATCATAAAAAATTTCTTCTTTATATCTAATTTAAATCTATCCTCTCTCAGTTTAAAACCATTAGCCCTTGTCCCACTACTACAGAGCCTAGTAAATACTCTGTCCTCATCTTTCTTTTAAGCCCCCTTTAAGTACTGAAAGGTTACAATAAGGTCCCCTGGAGCCTTCCGTTCTCCAGGCTGGAAAATTCAACTCTCAGGCTTTCCTCATTGGAAATGTGCTCCAGCTCTCTGACCATTTTTGTGATCTTCCTCTGGAGCACTTGTACCAAGTCCAAGGACAAGTGGCAGTTAGCTGTGACCTGCCAGTGGATTCATTTGTTTTCTAGAGTTTATGGAATTTAAACTGTCCCTTCTACTGCTCCTTTTCTGACTCCCACCTCCACCAAGATGTTTCATTGGAAATAAGGCAAACTCTTAATAGGTCAGTTGAAGTCTGCTCTAGGAGAAAATGGGATTAGACCAAGGAGATAACATCTGTCCCTTCAGGTTTTCTTATAGGATCCCCAAGCATTTAATGTCAAAAATTATGCTATTTATTTTCACTAAAGTTTCCTTTTTCTTAACCTACTTAAATGGATTATCACCTTTTATGCTCAGGATGATCCTAAGGCGAGGGAGATACAGTCTTGTCCTGTCAGATATTACTGCCAAAAAGCAACTTACAAATATTCAGTCTAACAAAAAATAGATTTTTTTTAATGCATTTCAGAGTTTTCTGTAGTGTGCTAAGCTATAGCCATAGGTTACAGCCTACAGGAGAGCAGACTTGACACTATCTGAATCATTACCCAGATCATGGGGTTAGCAATCCATTCTAGCACCACTGTCTTCAAGGAATCTGATTTACATCAGTAGATAATATGGTTCTCCCACTGCTTACCTTGACAATAAATGTAATGCTCTGTAGCTACCCAGTTTGCCATTGTGCTTTCTCAAATGATACTGATTTATCCTGATTCCCAAAGGTACAACAGAAGCACCTTCTCCATTTTCACCCCCTCCTACACATGGCAATTTCACTTTCTCTTCTGGTGTTACGTTCAGCTCTGATACATCTGCCAGTTTTTCAGATGTTTACATCTTTGTTCTACTTTGTTGGGTTTTTTCCAATGAAGTTTCTGGACTTTTTTCCCCTATCGTGAATATTGTTGCTGCATGTTAGCACATTGGACTCTTTGTTAGTCTCAACAGCTGTTTTTCTGTGTTGTGGCTCTTTGTTCCCAGAGGACTATTTGGTCTCCTAATGTCTTTTCACAGCCACTTACAATAAATCATATGCCTAAAGGAAAACACAGCTTTAAACAAGGAAAAATAATTAACAGAGGTTTGAAACACAACGTATTATAGAGGAAAAAAGGGAAATCGTCACCAAAATTGTGGTGTCACCTACCAATTTGGTTTATTCATTTCAGTCCTAAGAAAAGAATGAGAAGGGACAGGGAATAACTTTAGGATGGGTGAAATACTGAAAACCTTCAGACAAACAGCTTCTATTTTTGCCTGACTCTCAAAAAAAAATTTAATTCATAATAAAATCTGTAATAATACTCTAACCAAATAAAATAATATCTTAAGGAAGCATATACAGCATTTTCCAGTGCTGAAGATCTTAATTTGCTTTACTGCTCCCTCTTCAATGACAGCTTCTGGATTAGCATTCAGCCCCTATTTGCTCTACATCCCCTGGAAAATTGGCCAAAACCTGCTCTCAGTAATGATGACACTTGTCTGAACCATTTTGTTCCTGCCCGCTTAGCTGTCCCTGCAACACCATTTGCTTCTTGAAGCATTGTCCTCATGTCCATTTGGCCCTTTCCCATTGATTTCAGTTCCAGAAAGATTTTGGTTGCCTCTATCTACCAAATGTTTTCCATTCAGTCGAAAGCTATATGCCATGTGAAATTTCATTACCACCGCTTTCAAATGGGAAGGCACTAGGGTTTGATCCTCACCTGGTATTGATACACATCGCTGTTATGGTTTATCTCATTATATAATACCTAACTCCTAACATTCATACAGATATTAGCTGCCAAAATTGTGCCAGAAAAGAAGGGAGTGGGCAGGGAGAGAGGGAAAATGGTAATCTAGAATGATTTCATCTCAGAGTGTAGGTGTCATCTCATTAAATTGCTTTTTAAAAAATATTTTGATGTTAACCGTGGAAAACATCTTTGGGCTGTGTTCTGCTTAGTAGGGATTGCTCCGTAAGAGCAGGGGAGGATGAACCCGTAGCTGTACCGTATATGAACGGCTCCTATGGTGCTTTGTGGCCTTGTGATACCTTAGTAGGAACCCACAATGGAAATGGAGCAGTCAAACATAGAAAGATACATACCCAGCTCCACGAACTAGTGTAAAAAATGTGAGGAGAAAAACTGACTCTTGCCCCTGGCTGCGGCATCCTGGCATCCTCCTCAGACAGTGGGGAGAAGTACAGCCTTGAGTGATTTAACTGAGATCATGAAGGACACATTTCACACAGTTGGGAACAGACCATATGTCTCCTGAGCAGCAAGCTTACACTTTAACATCTGGGCAATCTTTCTCCCTATGCATAATGCTCTGCATCCTAAGAAAAATGTCAAGCCATGTTGCACACAAAGAAACTGAGAGGTCGACTGCAATGTTCCCAGTGCCCCCAGTGTAATTCCCCTAGGCTTCAACAGTACAATCAGGACCCTAAAAGTGCATTATTTCTTTATGTTTTTCGTTAAGAGCAGCCCCTCTATGAGGGTTCCCAACAAGTCTATTTCATATCCCAAGGACAATAGCCTCACTTAGATTATTGTAGAATCACAGAATGACTGAGATTGGGAAGGACTTCTGGAGAACATCTCGTCCAACCTCTCACTCAAGCAGGGCCTCCTAGATCTGGTTCCCCAGGACTATGCGCAGACAACTTGTGAATAGCTTGTCTCCAACAGGGACGTTCCACAGTCTCTCTGGGAAATCTGCGCTAGGGTTCTGTCACCAGTGTTTCCCGATGTTCAGAGAGAACTTCCCATGTTTCAGTTTGCGCTCTTTGCCTCTGGTCCTGTCACTGGGCACCACTGGGAAGAGCCTGGCTCTGTCCTCTTTTTATCCTTACTTCAGATATTTGTACATATTGATAAGATCCCCCTGAGCCTGCTTTTCTCCAAGCTAAACAGTCCCAGCTCTCTCAGCCTTTCCTTATGTGACAGATGCTTTAGTCCCTTAACCGTCTCTGTGACCCTTTGCTGGGCTTTCTCCCATATGTCCATGCCTTTCTTGTACTAAGGAGCCTAGACCTGGACACAGCACCCGAGGCCTTACCAAACTTGATCATCATAAACATCTCCTGCTTTCCTATAGCCCTTCTCTACAGTACTATATTCTCCCAGTAAACCTAAATAAGTTGAATATCACAAGTTTTTCTCCCTCAACTCCTGGTGCTCCTGTAAACCTTCATTAGAGAGTTGTTACTTCTCATCAATACGAAAACAGTGAATGTTTGTGACTGTAACAGCTGTGTGGAGAATTTAATAGCTTCTCGCACTTTTCCAGGATGCGATCTCCTTGCTCAGGTACAAAAAGTAACATTTCTTTCAGTTCACTGAAAATGCAATACATCACATATTCCTACTCCCCTCATATCACAGTCTTCTTGTTAGCTTGAGTCAGTTACAGTCTACCCTCAGGCCACATCTAGCTGTCCAGTGGTGGTAATTTAGCTGTGACACAGCACAAAACACAGCAGCAATTCAACTGATCTTTGCAGCTCTGAACAGTATGTAGGACAGGCATGTCTGTAACACTGACCTGCAGTTGCCCTGTTGTTGCTACAAGCTGACAGGGATGAGGAGAGACTGAAAATGTTTTCTTATAGATGTAAAAAGAAAAAAATTGCATTATCTTTTGACCTGAAATGTGTAAAATTAATTGCCGACCTGAATATTAAGGAACAGGACTACATGCCAAGGAGAGTAACTTAACTTATAAAGAAAACAGTTTAACAAAACACCTGTGAACTTAATGAGATAGATTGCTTCAAGTGTTCTCCAAATCACATTTTAACATTATAAGTTTCACCAGTCACTGCAAAGCCCTGAAGGAACATGAGGCCTGATCTGTGGCATGTTAAGGAAGCAACAGTCTGCAGAGGACTTCCATGTCAGTAATGACATTAGTCCAAACATCACCATGCAAAAAGCATTCTGGCCACTATTGGTCAGAGGTCATTTTCTCCAATAATATAGAAACTTCTTGCGGCAGAAACTATCAGCAGCATGCAAAACATTAATTCTGACACACACCCCACCCCACCCCATCCCAAACCTCATAATTAAGCTGTGTGTAGAAATCTGATAGCACAGGATCATAACATTGTGTCTTAAAATCCCTAAATGTACTGTGGAAGTTGTGTTACAACATCTGCACAAAGATATACAGAAGAAACAAACATATTATTATGGTATTTAGTCCCATATTCTTAATAAAATGACATTCGTGTAATTTGCTCCCCATTTTAAAGATTAAGTTCCTTTTTAGAATGTAAAATGCAATGGTGTTTTATTAGTGCCCTATTAGTGACTGACTTCTTACTGCTTTATACATGTTGTCAAAGAAAGGCATCCATGGCATCCTGTGGAGTGACAGGGTGGGGAGGAAGGGAAGAAGGAAAAGTCAGGGGCAGAAAGGAATGCAGGAGGAAAGGAATGCAGGAAGGAAGGAGGGAGGCAGACAAGGAAGGAAGAAACAAAAAGAGGGAGGGAAGAAGGGAGGAAGGCTAGAAAGGAAAGAGGGAGGGAGGGATTTCTGAATCTAGGAATCCATTAAATTCTCCTGGTTTTTTCTCTCCTTCCTATCAAAGTCTGAGAACAAACACAAAGAACTCCACACAGATACTTCTCCCAAAACTGTAGAAATAAAATTTAATATAATTTGATGATACCTTGTGGGTTTGTTTTCTCAGTGAAGGAACATATCAGACGTAAGGAGTTTATTTCTATAAATCCTACTGAAGAGAAAAAAAAATTCAAAACCCCAAACCTGTTTGGAAATTCTCAAACTAAATCCTCAGAGCAGTGTTATATCAAGAGGGAAAGGACTTACAACTCATCTGCCAAACACTATGTGAACTCTGCTCACTGAACCTCCCACTCCATAAAAGACTGATGTTGCTGCTTTGTTTTTTTTAACTAGTAAGACCTGATTGTCATATCTTGTTTGTGTATGTGCCAGACACCACAGCAATCGGCTGTGGGAGAAAATAATACTCACTTGCCAAACAATAGCACAAATTCTTCAGTAACTGCGCATTTAAATCAAGAATTGCATTTGTTTACAGTCTTAACTTGAAGGAAATTTTCTCCAGCCTTTCGCATTTTAACTGACATAGTCCTTTTCTGGAAGATGAGGAGGCTGCTGCTACATGTTTCAGTGAAGCTACCTCTGTGTCCAAAGCACATAGTTTAAGGAATTATGACCCAGTGCTATGGGTGGATTCTACAGTTTCTCCATTGCTGAACTCTATTACACAGCTTACACTGCTACGCAGCAGCATTCAGTGCTACTCAGTATGAGTATCTGGTCTCAGCAGCAAATTATAAGTTATAAATGATGATCTAAGTAAGTAAGAAGGTTTCTGGAAAAGGCTGTAATATCTTTCATTGTTTTGCATATGCATTACAAGAGCCTGATTTTTAGAAAACAACAGTTTTCAGTTGGATGAATCAACAGGAATCTTAAAAAAATCGGCAGCGTTTTATAGCAGATACACATCAGACCTGATTATATTGACAACACAAGCTGCCCCTGTAAACTTCAAGCTGGAATACAGACTGCAGACCAGGGAAAGCTCTGTAAGATTATCTGACTGATCATTATGTGACCTTTGCTATGCAATGCATGGAATAATACTGTTGCATAATATGTCATTTAAATGTTGCTGTTGCATTAACTTTTAGTACTGGAGAAAATCCGTGTTACCATTTTATTACTCAAAAAAACACACGAAAGCAGCCTTTCTGTAATTTAGTTTTTCCTTCCAAATATGATCCAGTCATGGTTTAGTGATGGACAGTGAGTAACAATCTGATCCTTAACTTCATTATTCCTGGAGCTTGTTTAGATTGAGGAATCAGAATTTTGAAAAGGGAAAGCTCCCTTTCTCCTATGACCTTCCACACACTCTCAGGATTAAACCATTGCAAACAGAATTAAAGATAGGCCACTAGAATGCATGGCGTTTCTCCAGATGTTATTTGCTCTCTGTTTATTTTCTGTATGAGCTATCAGTGAACACCCTCACTTCTTGCAGAGACCACAACTTAATTCTTGACTTCCTGCAGCAAAGGATCCACAGGGTAGGCACAATTCACCTCACTTTTTCCCATCATCACTGCTTGCCACTGGAAAAATAAAACATTTCACTGACCCAGAGCATTCCCTCATTCCTCATTCCTCTCTGGGTTGAATATACCTGGTCAAAACATGTGTCAATTTGCTGATGAGCTAACAGGTATCTGCTTCTGTTTGGCAAGCTCCTATCTGCTAGCAGTTGGCTGGAGTCCTTACTTGATTCCTTAACTCCTAGTTTTAACCCTTTCCCCTCCATCTCTCTCACCTCTCCCCTGCTTCCAAATTGTACCTGGACTTTCCTTTCCAACTTGAACTCTTTCACCTGCTTGCCCAGATCCTGGGCTGCTGAGCTGATTTTTCCAGCCCCTGTGCCCACTATCAGGAAGAATTGAGGCTGGTGATGGAGAAGGAAAACAGGAGGGGAAAAAAAGGACAGGAAAGTGAGGAATGGGGGAAACAGGGGTGGGGAGGAAAGGAGGCAAGGGACTAGGGTAGGGAGAAGAGTAGACGGGAAAGACAGAAAACAGGAAGGCAGGATGCAAAGAAGCAGGACAAGGAGAACTGGAGGCAGAAGAGGCACGGTAGATAAGAGGCAGGAAGAGGACAAGGAGGAGAGACAGGGAAAACAGGGGAAGCAGAGGAAGAAGGGGAAGAGAAGTAGGGCAGGCAGGAGAAGCAGGCCAGGCAGGGGAAGTAGGACAGGCAGGGAAGGCAGTGATCAGGGCCAGGAAGAGAGGCAAGGCAGACAGGGAGCAGGGGAAGGAGGCAGGGAGGCAGAGAGTGATGAAGTAGGACAGGCAGGAGAGGCAGCCAGGGGAGGCAGGGAGAAGGACAAGGAAGCAGGGAGGAAGCAGGCCAGGTAAGAGGCAGAGGAGGCGGGGAGCAGGACAGGAAGGGAGCAGGGTGTCAAGGCAGGCAGAAGAAGCAAACAGTGGAGGCAGGGAACATGGAGACGGGGGAGGCAGTGAGCAGGGGAAGGAGGCAGGCAAGCAGAGCATGCAGGAGGCAGAGAAACAGCAGGAAGCAGGAGACAATGTGGGCAGGAAGCAGGACAGGCAGGGAGCTGAGGAGTCAGGAGGCGGATGGCAGGGAGTGGGGCAGGAGTCCGGGCAGGGAGTGGGGCAGGAGGCAAGGCAGGCAGTAGGGCAGGCAGCAGGGAAAGCAGCAGGCAGGAGGCAGGGAGCAGGACAGAGAGTAGGGCAGGCAGGGTAGGTAGCAGGCAGCAGGCAGCAGGCAGCAGGCAGCAGGCAGCAGGCAGGGAGCAGGGCAAGGGGCAGGCAAAGAGGGGGGCAGAGAGCAGGGCAGGCAGTAGGGCAGGCAGCAGGTCAAGCAGCAGGCAGGAGGCAGGGAGCAGGACA
>NW_009928867.1:0-1412 GCF_000696875.1 Nestor notabilis
CACCACCACGGCACCGCTCCTGCCCCGGCTTCCCTTCGTCAGGCTGCAAGGGAGGTTTCCTCCAGCTAAACTGAAGGATGCATCAGCCTGCTCCTGGCTACGCGTGTGCATCCAGTTAATGCTCGTGGGCATTGAAGGGTTTAGAAAGAGAAAATAGCATCTAAACTAGACTAACATTAAGGAAACCAAACTAAGCCTTATTATTATTATAAATAAATAAAGTACTCTTTCCACCTCTAACCTGATTTGTGTCTGATTTGTGTCTTTGAAAGTGTTTCTGGTGCTGAAAACCCTTTGGCATTTCAGGTCAAAACCAGTCTCATCATGATACAACTCATGAGTGCATGGAATGGAATGGAATGGAATGGAATGGAATGGAATGGAATGGGATGGAACGGGACGGGATAGAATGGAATGGGATGGAATTGAAAGGAAGAGAATGGAATGGAATGAAGTAGAATAAAATGGGACAGAATAAAATGGAACAGAACTGAATGGAACGGAACAGAATAGAAGAGCGATGATGTGTTACACATATAGTTCTGGGTGACAAGCTGTGACCTAGGTCTGAGGGGACACCTGCAGAGCAGATCTCAAGGGAGGCCGGTCCCAGGCACTGAGGCCTATGAACACCCTCTGGACCCTGACAGAAGCAGACCTGCACTCCTCATACACTCTCCATCAACCATGTATGGGGTGCCGCTGCAGAGAGAGCATTGGGCCAGGTGGACTCCTGACGGAGCGGTGCTGTTCTCGGGCTCTGGGGTTTGGTTCCATTTCTCCAAAAGAAACAACTCAGGCATTTTTAGAAACTAGTCTTGGGGGGAGGGGCGGGGTTGGCAGTGGGGGGAAATCACAGGGCAATGAGCAGGTATTGCCCACATACAAAAGCTTCGCAACCGCTGAGCTCAGGAGCACATCCTGCTGCAGGCGCAGGGCTCGATCTTTGAGCCTCGCTGATGTCAGAGACGTGGTCTTTTGCTACCCTGTGGAAACCCAAATAAACTGGATGAACACACGAGTTTCAAAAACCAGCTCACGCATCTTTTTGCAAACGTGTTCTGGTGCTCAAATGGTCCAGAGACAATCTACATCTCTCACCCCCCTCAGGAGGCACAGGCCTCCTCCCCACAAAGTGACAGCGCCAATGCCTGTGATGGGACATGATTACCCATTCCATCCCTTCTGCTAGTGCGGGGCTGGGAAGAAACGTCATCCAGTATTTCCTCAGCATGTACTGTTAGGCAAGTAGTGAGAAATAGAAGCTGGAAGAGACCTACAGTGATCATCAAGTCCAACTACTCAACCACTTCAGGGCTGGACAAAAGTTAAGCATGCTATTAAGGGTGTTGTCCAAATGTCTCTGAAACACTGATGGGCACAGGTCATTGGTCATCTCTCTAGGAAGCATG
>NW_009928867.1:1435-3399 GCF_000696875.1 Nestor notabilis
GAAAGAAGGAAGCAGGCAGAAAAAAACTGGAAGTTGGAAGAGACCCACAGCGACCAAGCCCAACTGCTCGACCGCTTCAGGGCTGGCCAACAGCTAAAGCATGTTAAGAGTGTTGTCCAAATGCCTCTGAAACACTGATGGGCACAGAGCACCGCTCACCTCTCTAGGAAGCCTGTTCCAAGTAAAGGAATGCTTCCTAATGTCTACTCTAAACAGCCCCTGGCGCAGCTCTGAACCATTCCCACGCGTCCTATCACTGGGTGCCAGGGACAAGAGATCAGCATCTCCCTCTCCATCTCCTCTCCTCGAGAAGAGCTGTAGGGAGCAATGAGGTCTCCCCTCAGCCTCCTTCACTCCAAGCTAGACAAACCCAGTGTTCTCAGCCGCTCCTCACAGGACAGGTGCCTTCCAGACCTGGCACCACCTTAGTTGCCCTCCTCTGGACACATTCAAGGACCTTCAAGTTCTTCTTCAACGGGGGGGCCGAGAACTGCACCCAGAACTCAGGGTGAGCCTGCACCACCGCTGATTACAGCAGGACAAACACCTCTTCTAACGGGCAGGTCATGCTGGGTGTGACGCGCCCCAGGATGTGCTTTGCCCCCTTCGCTGCCTGGGCACACTGCTGCCAACCAGCACCTTCAGATCCTTTTCTGCAGGGCTGCTCTCCAGCCACCCCTCTCCACGGTTACGCTCCTGGCTGGCATTCCTCCATCCCAAACGCAGAATTCACCATCTGCTCTTGTTCGGCTTCACACCACTGATGAGTGCCCAATGCTCCAGTCTGTCCAGATCCCTCTGCAAGGCCTCTCAGCCCTCAACAGAGTCAGCAGCACCTCTCAGCTTAGCATCATCAGCAAACTTGCCAGTGAGGCACCCAACTCCTGCACCCAGATCACTGAGAAAAAGATCAAACAGAACTAGTCCTACATCTGATCCATGAGGAACACCACCGGCGACCAGTTGCCAGCCAGATGTAGCCCCATTCACTACAACAACCCTCTGAGCCCTGCCGTTCAGCCAGTTCTTCACTCGGCGCACCACGTATCTGTTCATCTCACAGCTGGACAATGAGTCCAGCAGGATGCCGTGAGGGACAGTACCAAAATCCTCACTGAAACACGGAAAACCATATCCACCACCATCCCTTCACCCACAAGGCGGGTGACCATAGCATAGAAGGACCTCAAGTTAGTTAAACAGGACTTTCCCTTTGTGAACCCATGCTGACTGTGCCTGATGATTGCACTGGACTTTAAACGTCTTTCAACAGCACCCACCATCATCTTCATCAGTGTTCCAGGTACTCAATCAGATTTGCACATAGGGTTGCACGCCAGTTCTGCATTTCCACACTAAAGGAGGCGTTGTAAGGTATGAAGGGAGGACTAATGATTCTGCCAGACCCCGCAGATCACTGCACTGCAATTCAGGGCTTTGTGTTCAGTGGACTGTTTACCATCGTCTCGTACAGTTGACCTGGAACCAAAAAACCTGCAGACAAGTTCAGAAAAGTGTCTGTCGGTGAAATCACGGCTGTACGAAGGAACCTCTCTGCATAACTAAGAAATAGTACTTCTATTAGTAAATTTCCTTTGGATTTTATCAGCAGAGCTGCACGTCGGGTTTTTGGTGAGTTTCCACTCATTTGGTTTATTGACATAAACAGTCATATGCCCATGAAACCAGCAAGGAGAAGTTTTTCTGTAAGGGACCCTGGGTTCAGGGCTGACACTGGGGCTCATGAATGGACGTGGCGGCCTGTGCCGAAGGACACCAGTCCTTTGCCTGGCACAGCAAAACTCGTCACTACTTCCCCTGACCGAGCATGCCATGTGTTTCTCTAACACAAAGAACAGATTTCAATCCATTGCCTCCTGTCACCCATGGTCCTGCTCTTCTCCCAACTAGAGAGGTCACTGTTTCTTGAGCCTTTCCTTCTAAAGCCCACCCGTCCCTTTTGG
>NW_009928868.1:0-43104 GCF_000696875.1 Nestor notabilis
ATATATCATACAATATATAGGTTATATATTATAGTAGATTATATATACTGTATATTGTATAGTAGATTAGTAGATTATATGTACTGTAACTCATATATGAAATAGTTTGTATTATTGCTTATTTGTATCTATTTTATGTTTTACACTTTACATTATATTATCTATGTTTTATATTTTATGTATTATAACATGTAATAAGTTTTTATATTACATCTAATATAATTTGACTATATATTGTAAACAGATACAAATGCCTGAGGCAGGCCTGTGTTGAGAAGGCTACAAATGCTTCATGCCTCTCTTTAACTGATAGGTGTCCCTTCCGCATGTTAACATCCTCAAAATGTGTGGTGTGTGAGTTCATGTATTCCTGCGGTGAGTTAAAATGACTGTTTGCACCTTCTGTGCCGCTTGTTACCATTCCTGCCAGGATAATCTGGTGTGGTTGTATCTGATAGGACATCAATAACAAGCCTAGAAGTTGGTATGTGTCATCATCTCCCCAAGATGGAGTGTCTTGTTTCTCTGTCTGTGTTGTGCTGTAAAGCTTCTGTCACTATTTCAATCTTCTTCACTAGAGATGGCAAAATTTCAGTGTGGCCTAAAGTTCTCCCTTTGTCTGTATGGTGAAGTCATTCTCCTGGTTTACAATGAAAAGAAGCACAAAATTAATAGAAGCAATGACCACAGTGTAAGTTTCTGGAATAGCTGAGGAAAAGAAGAATCAGTGTAATGCAGCCCATGAGCAAGGAAACCTTCTTCCAATTTCCTTTTCCTTCTGCAGGGGGTTGCCTGTCTCCCTCCTCTCTCACTTTTAATTAGACTTAACCTTTTATGCAGAACTCTGCACAAACCAGTAAGGTTACATGTTGTTCTATAATCATGCTTACATGCTTTCAGGCTTCTTTTGTGCTTAATCATGCTTACAGGCTTTTTTCCTTATATTCTTATTATAGTTTATTAATCTTTCACCTTTTTCCCTTTCGGTTCTCCTACATCCTGGTTTTCTCCCTCCTTCCTGGTTTTCTTTTTGGCTTTCTTTCTTTTCTTTCTCCTTCTTTGACATTCAGCCATCTCCCTCACATCTATATGCTTGTTTCCACCAGGCAGGGGTCCAGCTGAGTAATACCAGAGGTAGTTCAGGAAACAAACACTAGGTAGACATTGCTGCAGACAGCAGGCACTTCAACTGTAGCACACCGGAACTTCCCACACTGGCTTGCCACAGAAGTGCAGGATGGGGAAATAGCTTTAGCATGAAGCTCTACAGGGATCCACAGTGATGGGAAAGGGATGGCTGTGCCACTTGCTCATGTGTAGAGGAGAACTTGGAGAAATGGTGTACAATACTGAGTGTCGTGGTGCTCTTTCTCCAGTCTCAGTGCAGGGTACGGCTTGTTAATCATAGGCAGATGAAGTGTGTTATCTATGTAATTGACATTATTTCCTTTAAAATGTCAAGCTGAAGATTGGGACATATTTATTGAGTCATTTGGGCTCTAACAATGAGTTCTTTAATACAGACCCAGAGTATTGTGTGCTCCCAAGAATAAATCCTGATGTTTGGAAAGGGCGTGTCAAACATAGATGGTGCTGTCTGAAGCTGGCTTTTGAGAATGTATGATGGTAGTTACCCAGGGCTGTGTGGTAGTGGCACTCTGGTTTCACAAAGATATTTGTAGTCTGGGCTTTGTTTAGCATCATCTCATCAGAACAATCAGAAAAACAGTGTGATGCTGGAGGGTAGTCATAATGAAAATACATCCAGCTGTCAACACACTGGGGAGACCTTTAATTTTGCAGGCCTTAAGCTAAAGGCCAGAGTGAGCAGCTGACTCAGTGGCACACGTCTTTCTCTGTGTCTGGGGCTGAAGAAGGGTGTGGTGTCCCTGAGACTCTGTGCTTGATACCTCAGCAGGAAGCCCAGTGAAGACAGCATGGTCCACACCAGCGCTGTGCTGGGGAGATGGAGCACAGCAGAGCAGAGCACTGGTATCTCTTGAGGCTGGGGGGTCTTGCAGAGCCTTATTGCTGGTCTCCTGCTTACAAAGCTCCATCCTGTGCAGTGTTGTACCACCATCACTCAGCTCTAATTTCCTGTCACCTGCAGTGCTCCTTCACACATGGTCAGATCAACAGCTAGCGTGCAGCGTATGTGGACTGCTTATATTACCTTTTCATAGTGTGAACCATGTGCACGTTCATGCAGGAGGGTAGTGTGCTCTGTCTAGAAAATGAGCCTAGACAACTGTGTCATTTACAGGTCCTTTCCACTGCAAAGAAACTGCATCACCTACAGATGAGAGACAGCACAGAATCAAGCCTACTATATAAATAAATGGTCTGTATAGGAGTTGGACTCGATGACACCTATGGGTCCCTTCCAACTTGAGATATTCTATGATTCTATTCAAGGATTAAAATCTTGAGGGTTCCACATATTTATCAACCAGTAGTGTAAGAGCTACAACAGCAAAAAATCAGGAAGCAGAGATGGCACCATTAGTTAGACCAGAGTGTACCACAATTATATGGTGCCACAAACCAGAATGAACCAACAATTAATATGTTATCATCAAAATCCCCAGTTATTAAACACTGAAGTGATGCTAAGATTTATAAGCATCTAGAGGCACTTCACAAAACTGTTGGAAAATGTGAGTTTTTAGTCAGTTTTGAGTCTTCTGTGGCTTTTTCATTCTGATCAAATGCAAGTGAAATAATTGGAGTCATGGAATATGGAAAAGTCTGTGCTCGTCAAATTCAATACAGATGTTTTCCTTGATCGTCATATCACATAACCTTCTCAGCAAATTCACAGCAAAACTACTTACTGTGTTACAAACATTATGTGTTGCAAGTACTACATATTGTTGTTACAAATACTACTTTATACCATAAGAAATTGGAAGAATTTCAAGAAACTTCACTAATTCACATAAAATCACTTTTGCTCCTTGCAATGAAAATAAGCTATTTATGTCTATATTTGCATCTTATCAGTTTCCAGGCAATGAGCTGCCAATAACCTCAAGATGAAATCGTGCTGGGTCAAGTACTGTTTTGTAACTCGGGGTATTTTAAAAACTAGCTGTAGGTTTATTCTGCCTTGCTTTGGCAAAACATTTGTCTGTGCTTTAGTAAAAGCAATTCAAACCATATTTCTTAGCAAATCCTGGCTTTTTTCCTTTCCCTTACTGTATCCATTGTTATTGCACAGAGCTTTAATGAAGTTTTGAAGTCAGTGGGTAAATTAAGGCCCTGGAACCATCAGCCAGAAGCTGTGAGTGGAAGCTTGGCTTTCACATACCAAAGATGCTCTTGTGTGATAAGATCGATGTTCCACTAATGAGTTCCTTGCACTTACAGCTTCTGATTTCTTCAGGTTTCAAGGAGTAAGTGGGAACCACATAATACTGAGTACTGTGTTGTCATATGAAGAGGTTTACTGGTTTGGGCAGAGGGCTTTGGACAACATAAATTCTGAAAATGAAGCAAATATGATGGACTCTCTCCCTTTACTCACAGCAGGTGGGATGCAGCTTACCAGATGTGGGTGTCTTCCTCTGAATTAGATGTCTGGTTGCATATCTCCCTTTACAGAGTGCTAGTTACCTCGTTGTAATGTCGGCATCTAAAATGAAACAGATCAGGCCCTGAAAGTGTTTATTTCTCTTTGTGACTGTTAAGAGGACTCAGGGCAACTCACTGGGTCATAAACTGCTTCCTTGCAGACACTTGAAATTAGACATACTGAATCCTGCCCTGACAATTTGATCCAACTGCCTTTGAGGTTAGCCCCTGGTGACGCCAATGGGTGTTGGATTGGACTCTAAAGGCGTTTGCTGTGGAAGGCAGGGAAGAGGCTGTCACTCAAATAAATGCAGGTAAAGGTATATTGTTGAATTTGACTGCTGCCATAAAAGATTGCTGCAGCAGATTAGCAGTGCTGTGCACATCTGTGACCCTGAGGCAGCTGACACAATGAAATGATCTCCCTTAAGGAGGCAGATGGAGGCTGAGACCCAAGTCATGACTGTGCTGGGAGTAACATGGGTGCTGCTGGATATGGAATAAAAATACGAACTATTTTTATCACCCTGTCAGATTTACCCAGTGAACTTCCTTTAAACCACAGTCTCCTTTCAACAACTCAACTTTCCAGCTGGGAGATACAAATGTTTGAGCCTTTCTGTCTCTCAGGGATTCCCTTGTGCTATATTTGATCTTTTCTTCACTCTCTTCCCCAAAACCCAAAACAATCATATTAGTGGCTATGCATATGACATGTTTTAATTCAAGTTGCAACCACTTCACAGTACGGTTAGCACTAATCATGGCCTTTGCTTGCCACAACAGAGTGGCTTCTCGGAAGTCCAAGTGGCAACTGGACACCCTATCTGCTATGTACAAGTTTGGACTGTATCTCCAAACATGATTAATAGTTAGCCAATAACAGAGGAAATCTGCAGCCGTTTTTTTCTGCTACCAGTCTTGGATGGTACGTGACTGCCTTCCCGTAAGTGAATCTGTGTATTGTCCTTTTTCAGGCTGCAAGGAACTTTCCAACTAAGCAGATGGATCCACCTCTTCTAGCCTGCCTTTTTCCTATCACTATGTAGCAAGAAATCCCACAGTGCATTGTCACTGATGGTGGTCTTCTGAGAGACCAGGTAGGCAAACAGAAACACCACCTTACCCACTGCTCTCCAATGGCCAGCTGCAGCCCTTCATTCTTCTTCCTAAAACAACCTGGCCCTTGGTTTGGCAGGCTTGTTTGCACGATGAGAAAGAGCGTGGCTGAAATATACCACTTTAGAGTCTCTTGGGAAGGTTTTAAGGTCTTGATGATGAACACTTGCATTCATTCATGTTCGTCCCACCACTGAACAGAAACAGAGAGAAAATAAGGAAGGACAAGGCAGCAGCTGCAGCACCAGTTTCATTTCTCAGACAGAGATAGCTGGGAAACTTGGAAGAGGCAGAGAATCTCTTGGAGGCACATTCACACAGTACTGTAAGGAGAAAAAGCAGGAGAGATGTAGACATTTTCTTCTGTCTGTTTCAATATGCACTGATCTCTGATTACTTCCTTCATCCCTCCAGTGTGTATAGCAGGAGGGCATGAAAGCACAGGGAAGAAAATTGCCACTGCTGAAATTCCCCAGGAGGAATGATTTTACAGTCTGTAAAATATTGCTTGTGCTCTAGAAAAATTTCTAATAAAGCTGGATGGTTTTAACAGCTAAGGTCAAATTTGTCTTTAGACTACTCCCCATATTAGAAATAGGCTTGGATAAATTATTCCTGTCACACAAGAAAAATCTCTTGGTTGTTAGAGTTGATGGTTTATTCAGCATCCTTCCTTGGACAGTAAGTGTCTAATAATGTGTGGCAGTAAGTAAAACACAATATGCAGTCACCTGGCCTTGGTGGGGGGATCTTTAAAGACAGAAAGCTGGCAAATGTATGCAGTTCAGTACAGTGCATTGACATTTATATTTCGCATATATCTGAAACTTGTTGTGAGCTTCCTTTCCCTGGGCATGGCTGATTTTCCCTTCATTTATCTTTCGAGGTGTAATGGAAACAAGGAGCAGTTTTTATGATATGAAGTGTTTGGAGCTACCCAACCTCCAGGAGAAAAGACACTGACAGAGAGTTGTCATGCAGGGCAGCTTTTAATCTGATTTACTGAAGCGGTTTTGCTGAAGAGTTGGGAATCTTGGCCCAGGACAACTATCCTGTACAGGGTGGAGATGGGATGGAGCCTCCTAAAGGTAACAGCAAAGCTGTGGCTAGTCTCATCTGTAACAGCATTAACACTGGCTGGCTACACCAGAGACATTTGCTCAGCTCTTCCTACTGCGGACAGTCACTCAGACCATGCCAACAAAAGGGGCTCAGAAGTCTTATCCTGAGTAGCCCAAGGGCAGATTCTCAAACACTTGGATATCACAGACTGCTTTTCCATGGTGGTGCTACACTGCATGCTCCTGTGCACAGAGATACTGCTAGAGCATCAGTGAGAGCAGCCTGGACATGTCCTTAGTATCTGTCAGGGCTGCAAGCATCCCCAGTACTGATGTCTTGGGTTGCTGGAGAGACCACAAGCCTTGGCCTGATGTGCCCCAAGCTCTCTGAATCCTTCACACCTCTTCAAAGCCTTTTCTCTTGCTCAGCTGACATTTTTGTAAAGTTCCCTGCTATTTAATCTCAGGTCATGTTTCAGTTTAAATCAGTCATCACCAATCTGTTGTGGCCCTTCAGATCAATTACTTCCCTCCCAGCTTAGACCATTCTTGCAAATTATTACCACCTCCTATAAATATGGCCATGACGTTGCAAAGTGTCAGTTCTCCTTGGGAAGATTATTTATTTAAATAAGTAGAGAAAGGAGATTTGGGCTATTTTTAGGCTTCTTTCTATGATGTTATACAAAGATTTTCTCACCATGTTTTCCTGTTCAGCT
Source organism: Nestor notabilis (assembly GCF_000696875.1). NCBI lineage: Eukaryota > Metazoa > Chordata > Aves > Psittaciformes > Psittacidae > Nestor > Nestor notabilis. The sequence continues at coordinate 6,473 of NW_009928868.1, forward strand.
ATGCCATCTCGGACTTTTCACACTGTGGAAGAGGCATCCACAACAGTGCTTCCATACGGGTCTCAGCAACTGGCTTTCACTGTTCAGTTCTGTTATTACTCATTCACTGTAATTCATTACTAATTCAAGGGACCCCCAACGAGACTGGAGTGGCCTCCTCAGGTAAGTGCAATATCAAACTGATGCTGACAACAAAGGGTTTACAGTGTTTTCCGTTCACTTCAACTGAAGCATCATTGAAAAGCCCATCTACCAGACGAGACCAGTCCAAAGTGAAAGCTGCAAAATGTTGTCTGGTATGGGGAGGAATATTTGAATCAAGCAGCTTCTTACCACGAACCTATAAATTTTTTGCAGGGCCAGACCTATTTTTAATGAAAAATCTGTATCTGAAATAAGAAGGATCTCTTCCATTCTCAAGTGAGGTTGTCTTGACCCAGAATAGCCCAGGGCCTGGCAGCTAAGGTATTCGTGTTTAAAGAAGAGTAGGCCCAGGTGTCTCAGTTAGGCTTCCAGCTTAGTCTTGAGCCTCTCACAATCTGGGTGAATGATCCTAGCATGCAGGTACCAGCTCTTTCATCTATCACCTTCATCCCTCTGTAAGTAATTTTAAAAGGTTTTTGGCATGTCTTAATGTAAAAAGCACAACACATTAAGAATGAAAAATATTGACAAGGTGGAAAAGCTATTTGTGTTCCAGATGCTGCTGTTATTGCCATTTGCCAGCACAGAGGTGAAGAACAAAAAGGTTCAATGACTTTCCCAAGGTTACTTAAGGAGTCAGCAGCAAACGGATCTAGGACATCTCATGGTTGAGGTCCTTTTCCAGATAACAAGACTGTCTACTTCTTCACTGTAGTTTAGAACCCAGAAATAACGAGCCTGATTTTTGTCCTTTCTAGAAGTCAGCAAGACATTCGTTCGGACTGAACAGAGCTAAGTCACCAGAGACTGTGGGTCATCTTATTCCCTGTCAAGCCTCTCACCTTCCCACGGAGTCAATGCATTGTACTTCTGCAGAATTCCCTGCAGGGTCCTTTTGGAACTCTAAAAATAAGACTTGTCCTGATATATTTCAGTACTAATTGAGTTTTTGCTATTCCTCCCACAGAAGGTTATCAACATAGTTTATAAAGTGTCATCTTTTAGCAACTTCTCAAGAGTTGGCTGTTTCCCATCTCGCCCCCTCTGACACATTTACATGTTCTGTTTATACAGACACACAGATAACAAACCTCACGGGTGTATCTAGAATATTTTCAAGCAAAGAGGAAAAAAAAAATCCCTTGCCAAGTTGTTCAGTAGCTAGAAATTACTTGTCACGTCCACAGACCAGTAATTCTTTTTATTTTTAAATGACTAACCACGCTATGATTGATGGCTCACAGAAATGGGCTCAAAATAAGTCTGGCACAAACATGAAGGAGGAGAGTAAATGGGATGAGGACTGGATGGGTCTACAGCAGAACATTGGTGGCATGAATGGCATAGCAGGCACAGAGGAAGGAAAAAATGTTTCATGCTATTTGTAGCTCAAAACTGCAGCTACAGATGGTGATGCTGTCATGTAGCAAGGGCTCAGGACACTGCAAAAAGTAGCAACCTGCACTGCAGACTTGTCTCTTCCTGGATACTGATGTCTCTCTGAAAAATTCACTCATTGCCCAGATGGATGTAAAAGCTGATAGTATCCTTGACTGAGTACTGAAGCTACATCCATACCTCCTGGGGTGTTTTTATGCTGTGTTTTACAACGCAATGTATTTTGCCATTCCTTTTCCAGAGGCAATATTTTCCAGTTTCTTTTCTCAGCTGTTATCCTGTGTATTTTCAGCTCATATTCTAGAGTGAATACTTTTGAGTGGAAATGCCAAACATGCAATCTTGGCAAACAGCGACAAGCATGTCACTTCAAGATGCTGTGAGAAGTACAAACTCACAGCCAATGCAGTTTGCAGGGAGGATGAAGTTGGTGGTGTGATAAAAGATGTGGAGGAGGGAGCACTCATTTAGAGTCTTGATCACCTGTTGGAACAGGACCCTTCGAGCAAAAACAGTCTTGAATAAACCCAAATGCCAGGGCATGCATCTAGCAGCACAAAATGAAGAGCTGTCTCCTGCCTGGGGAGGCTGGGCACACATCCTGAAAAGCAGAGGCTCTGGAAAGGTCATGGGGATGGATAACTCCAAGCAGATGGCTGAGGCGGAGCAGCGAGTCAGACCCTACAGCTGAATGATCAAAATGAGGAATGGAAAATGAGCGGTCTAGTCTGCTTATCAAGAAGCACGTCACAGTCACAAGCAGTTACGGCACAGTCATATGCCAGCACATTCAGGTGGGGTCAGAAAGCTTAGGGGAAGATTGGACATGGCTCTCCCTGTGTGCCTCCTCGCTGAGTCTACACAGTCATGTAAAACTCTAGCTCCTTCCAAGCCCTATGGCTCAGCTGTGTCCCAGAAATATCCCCTCCTACAGGACTCCTTGCTGTTGCTGGAAGCAGAATCCATCTTGCAGAGCTGATGTGGCTGCAGGGTCTCTTGCATCACAGGCCGTGTTAATGCTGCATTTTTTAATGAAACCCTGTTGCAGCTGTGAGTGGCAAGCCGTGTAGCTGGGAGAACAGTTACCATCAATTCCTAAAGCTGCTTTGCCATCATTTCGTGTTTGAAATTGTTTACAGTGGCTCTTGGTTCCTGAAATACGAATAACAAGAGTGCAATTTCATACTTTTCCTATGGTGAAACCTCATTAAAAGATATGAGATGTTTGGATTCGATGCTGTTCGCAGCTTTCCACCTCTGATGGCACAGATTCCTGGGGATAGGACTCTGCTTTGAGGCATAAACAGAATTTTGGTCTCCAGGAAACAAATCCTTTTAAAAAATAAATTTCCTGGGAGCCCAAAATGAAAGAATTCACATTAAGTAAAAATGTGAATGAAGTAAAATGTTTCCCAGTAAACAGTGGTAACACAGAAGGTGTACGTTTGCTTTTGGGAGCAATACGTAAGCACTAGATTTCAGCCACAATGCAATAGCAGAGCTTTTGTCTCAGGGAAAACAAATTTCCTCTTGTAAAACAGGAAGCCAGAAAACTGTGCAGAAGTAGTGAGATGTTTCCCAATTGCTAGGGGTATTACAGGATAATAATGAAGCAATAGAGGGCCTGTCAGTGCTGTGAACACATAAAGGCTGAGATGAAATGCATCATCTTTTCCTCTCAGCTCTCTCCCCCTGTCTTCCAAGAAACTGAAAAAAACCAGCTTCTAGTGAGCTGAGCTTGCAACATATAGATTCATCCGTATAGGGCTTAGAAATAAATGCTCTATGACTTCCTCTGTCTGACTCGCTACTTGGGTATTATACATCAAACTGTAATCCAAATATCACCAACTGTATATTAAGCACATTAAGCTATATTTAACAGATCTGGCTTATATTTCTTTATTTGTGATAATATATTTATCTATATATTTATATAAATATGTGGAAATGGAGTATGTATTATAGGGGGTCAGATATTTCCCATGAATATCTTTTTCTGAATGGAAATGTAGTCTTTAAGAACTCTGAATTTCCCCATGGCATTTTGCTGGAGTTTTTTACTCCCCATTGGGAAAAATAAAATTCTTTGTTTTGAATTAGCTCAGCTTAAATTGAAATACTTTGGTTTGTCAAACTGAATTAAAACATTTCATGATGGGGTAGTTCGGCTTTAATTTATGTCCACAGAGTTACTATGTTCCTTGTGGGCATTTTAATTTATAGACATCATACTCCCATAATGCATCATAATCGCCTCTCTCATTAAATTTTTGCAATGTACTCTGAGATGGCCACAAAACATCACAGGATGCTGGCTGGGAACTTTGTTGACTGAGAAACATGATGTATCTCCCTCCAGAGGCACTGCAGCAGTTCCAGGGGACGCACAGTTACATAGAACCAAGCTGAAGCTAAACTTTTTCTGAGAAAGGACAAATTTGCTTTCAGTAAAAACATCCTGGCTCCAACATTTTGCCCAGATGTTCATCCAAAATAAATGTTGATATCAGAACTTTCTATAGAATAAAACATATAAATAGTGACAACTTTACTGTCTAATAAATGTCCTACCTTCAGTGTTGTAAGTGATTTTCCCTCTGTTATATAGGAGCATGCACTGTAGGTTTTGATGTAGCACATGCACCAGTGACCTGCCATCTTGGTAGAATTATTTGCCGTGACTTGCATCAGGAGCATGAGGAATCTGGTGAATTTCAATAAAAGCTTGAAGTGTCCCCATCTCCCCAAAGGCATGAGAAATGGTAGAGCAGAGGAACCAGAACACAAGAATAGGTAGCTTGTAAAAGATGATTCTATCACTGACAAGAAAAAAATAAAATGATACAGCATGGAAGTTAAGACTTCATTTCAAAATATTAGGAAATTCAGAGTTGCAATTGCTGTAGCAAGTTTATGGCTGCTAGTAGCATTCTGGTAAGGTCTTTAATTACATCAGCACACAACACAGGACATAAAGCTTGGAAAATATTTACATTACAGCTCTGGATTAAATCTATTCAGGCATACAAATGTGACATATCTTGGGGTGATGCTGAAAGAAGGCAGCGAGTGTTATGGAGTGGGTGCTCAAGTAATGATAGAGCTTATAGTTTGTTATGAGCTCAGCGTCAGAGTGCATGGCATGAAGCCTTGAGGTAGCACTGAAGGACCTTGACTCTAGTTGACATTGCATGGAACTACAAGAACACAGTATGCAATTAACTGGGTTGGTCTTCAGCCAGGACACCATGGCGAAGACTTTTTTTAACAAAAATGATAAGGGAGATTTAGGATAAGATTTTCACAATGGCTTTTTCCAGGGTTAGAGCTCCAGTCAGTGCTGCAAGAGAGAAAGGGCAAGAGCAGTCAGTGCTGCCAGTATCAGTATGGAAATAACAAGTACGGATGCCATTTGCAGAGAGCATGTTCAATAATAGTGAAAGAGCAGAACAGTAATTTTTTGGGGATTTAGTATTCAGGGAACTTCTCACTAACATGGTTTTCATTTTTCACTAGGCCATCAAGGGACAGGGGGATTGTATTAATGAAATATGAAGATCCAGACTTGGGACGAAAATGGATGTGGGATTATGCACACCTGATTGTCCCTTCCAGAGGAAAATGCTCACATCCCAGGCTGAGAATACCTTCGTCCAGTGTCTGCTTTTCTCTGTCCTTGAAGTAACAATCCTAGCTATAGAGAATTTAACTACATGTAATTGAGAAGTGTGTCAGATCAATTGCCTCTTTAAGGTCTCCCTGAGGATTGCTGTGAGGCAGAAGACCTATGTTTAGAAGACCTTACAGGAGACTTGTTTTGCCAGCAGAATTGATGAGGTTTGCTGTATCAAAATTAGTGTGTGCTCTGGATGCTGCCCTCAGCTGGCCTGGAGACAGAGTCCTGTCTGTGTTGCTCATGACCTTGACATAAAATACCAGCTGCTTTCCCCTTCTCTCTAACTCTACAAGGTCATAAGAACATGAGATCCAAGGAAGCTGAAGTCAGTTCAATGTCATTCCCACTTTCCCTGGTGATTTATCCAGAGCACCCCAGCTAACCAGGCCACAGAGATCCCTTCAGTCAATCCTTTGTCTCAAAGCCTTGGCTGGTCTGTATCTGTGTTTATTTATAAGACTGTCTTGACATTGGCATTGATGCCCAAAACACGTCAATGAAGAATGCAGAAGAGGATCACAGAGGGTCCTAGAGCAGAAAGTCAGTAAGTCAGCTGCTTATTCTTAGACTAAGGGGAGCCCAGTCCTTCCCCCTTTTAACCACATCACGTAAAAACAAACAGGGAAGATGATCAGTGCTAGAATCAGAAATGGCTGCAGGGAAAACTCCTTTCCCTTTCTCAACTTCTTACCACCCTGTAGCAGCCACGGGATGAAATAGGTCTGGATTTGGCATTTTAATAGTCACTTTGCATTTTATAGACTTGGAAATGTCAAAAGAGAGCACCCGCTAGAGAGATCCTTTTTTATGTGTCACAGTTTGTTCATGAACTCGCACCAACTGGCTCCATGTGTTGCTGTATTTGGCATCTCCAGAGAGGAGGAGGAATCTCCCTTCAGTCCTTTCCCAGGAGGTGACCTCCATTCTCGAGAAATACTGGGATTAGCTGAGCTAGCAGGGCATGTGCATAATGCTGCTGGGGAGAATGGAAAGTGCTGCATGTCTTCAGTGGAGTCCTGTTACATGCACAGCACTGACAACTGCAAAAAGAAAGAAAGAGGCTGAGGGAGCACGAGAGGGATTGAAGCATACTGGGTAGTGTCATGGCTAGTGAACATCACCTTCATGGTTAAAAAAGGCACTGCACTTACTGCTCGACCCTCTCAAGGAATGCCTCAGATGCACCATCTGCTCGGCAATTTTACATGCTTACTGTGAGCAAGGAAATTTTAAAGAATATCTGCAGCAACCCCTAACTGCCAGCCTTTAAAAAAAGAAGTGTTAAAAATACAGGTTTCATACTGATTCAGTTGAGTGCTGGTGCCTGCTACACCACAAGACTCCGGCCTTTCTAAAGGGTATGTCCCGTCTTCTCTACATCTACCTACTGGGGAAGAGGCCATGTTGCACAAGGGCCCTCCTGATGCAGAGTCACGGGCAGTGCAGCAGGAACAGGAATGACTAACATCTTCTGATCTTCCAGTCAGAAAAGTGATCTTCACCAAAATTAGCATGAGGATCCCTGAGGGTTACTGAAGATTAAGACAGCCTGGATAGATGCTTACGTACTTGTAATATACTTGGTGCTAAGGGAGTTGACAAATGAATATACCTACCAGTGCCTGCTTTTCCTAATCAGGCTAGTAAAAAAGTAGATTCAAATTAAAGGAAAGGTTTTATTATTATTCTTTTTAGATCAGTTGGCTTGGTGTCCTAGACTTATGGATAGTGTCTTAATACTAAAAAAAAAAAAGAAAGGAAAAGATGAGAGACAATGAGAAAAATAAGGTGGCCATGCTACAGCGCAGCAAAATATATTGATGACAGATACAGTTTATATAGATGCACACACACATGCAGTAGCACATATAGAAGATATACATCTTGTATTTTACACAAAATCAGTAAAATTGCAGTTATCCATATTGTTTTAATGAATCCAAGAAGTCCAATGCAAATTAACTTGTTCAGTATTTGTACTGCTAATGCCAAATGCCATATGTTGTTAATTCAATTGTAAGCAAAATGTAAATAAAAATTATCACAAGTTTTTTTCTTTTAAGAAAAGGTTACCTTTGGTTAACAAAAAATGAAACATAGCTCACACTGATGTGCTGCTAAAGGTGTGTCTCAGAATGTGGACTTCGCTTGGAGAATGTTTGACCTTATAGCTATGATTTTGCACAAAAGCAACTATCATGAGAAGAATCTTAGTCAAAATGGTCATAACCATCATACTAGGCACCCAGTGTAGAAAGCTCCAAAAACTAAAAAGAGTGTCTTCCTCTGAAAAGGAATCAAGAGCCTGTGCAATTCCTGGAGAACAAAACTTGGAAAGTAGCCCAAAAAAAGATCTGTTGCATTAGGGTAGTGTACTGGTAGATGTGGCACAGTCCAGCAGTAGCTGCATAAAACAGTAAGTATGAATGTTTAAATAACTTAAATTTAGAAGATCTGGTTAACTTGCAGTCAAGGTTTTTTTAGTGGATCAGGGAGCTTTCTGAGATACTGGATTTAATTTCTTAAGTTTTGAAGAACTGGAAAGATTCCAATGAAATATTAAGAAGCTTGTCTGCTGACATTTTTAAATGATAAATGGCATAACAGGGGAAGTTATAGGTCAGTTAGGGTGATATTGATGCTGGGAAAAAATAACAGTGGGACACAATCAAAAACCAGTTAAAGTACAGAAATTCAGTGAGTGTTAGTCAATGAGGCTTCATGGAAAATGGAGTCTATTAAAATAAATTCACTTTTTTCATTGGAAAGATTGTGTTCCTGGCTGACAAAGGTAATCCTGTTAATGTGGGGCTCAATTCCTTCAAAATATGATTCTAAAACATTTTGCATTCTGATTAAAAACTAGGAATCTTCCAAGACACTATTGCACATACTAAACAAATTAGAAACCAGCTAAGTGACTGAAAACTGTATTTGCTAACAGGGACTCTTCAGTAGAGGTGTGTGTTTCTAATGTGGTCCACAGAGGTGTGGTTTTCATCTAGCACTGTTGAGTATTTTTACCGATAATCTGAAAGTAAGTATAAAAGGTATTTCTAATTCAGTTAGCTGACTACACAAGATTTATGGCATAGTAAATGAGGATATAAGCATCTAATGGGTATAAAGAAAATTGAGTTACTTCTTATGTGAATATATCCAAATATACAGTGCACATACAGTGACAAAAAAAGAGTATATGAAGTTTGCAAGATGCGAAGCAATGGGTGCCTTGTTCCTCGTGAGAAATAGTTTGGGGCAGTGCCACTGTGAATCCCATGAGGAATGTGCATGGTGGGGCTGGAAACTGCTCTCAGAGCAGCTGTACTGGAGCTGTTTCAGGGGGTGCTTTAGAACTACACCTCTGGGGAAACTGCTAAGCTGGGAAAGTTCCTGTGTTGTACAAGGTCACACAGAAATCTCATATCCCTGAAATAAGCTCTTGATCTTGTTTGCTTTGAGCCTCCTGTTAGGCTGACAAGAGCTCTGTGCAGGTTAGTTGGGAAGACAGCTGTGAGAATGCCTCCCTTGAGAGAGCATATGCAGTGATAAAACCACCAGACGATTTCTGCTGCCTTAAGGAGGAAAGTGGCCTTTGTGGCAGCTCATGGTTTTAGGGAGAAAGCCTGTAAATTCTGGGGGATGGAAAGCAATGATTTCAACGTCCTTTCCAACCCTGACTATTCTATGATATTGGTTAGGCTGGAAGGCTGAAAAGATTTTGCTCGTGCCTCAAAAAGCATCAGCATGGAAAGGATCTCTGTCAGACCTGCATTGTGTATGATGTCCTCTGGAAAGCTGTGAAGTAGGGAGATGAGAATTCAATGCATCAGCCGGAAGACCCCTTACTCATCCTGGTGATAGGCAGTAAAAGGACAAAAAGGAACAGAGAGGTAGACTATGTGGAAAGACTTACGAGCAATTTTTTTCCTGTGTGTGAATCTGTCTTCTCACTTACCACTGAGCTGTTAAAGACCTTTAGACCTGATGTGAGATTTGTGTCACAGTGCTAATGCAAAGTAGGCATCAGATTGATGAAACAGAAAGGTTCCTTGCTGGTAAAGGCAAGGTAATTCAGTTTCTGTGCTGTCACAGACTTTTAGTACAGAAAAGAAGATGATCTTTGACAACCTAGCATGAAAGTGACTTTGACCTGCCCTTGAAACTTGCACCTGCTGTTCTGCAAGCACACAGTTGCTGGGGGAGGGTTGTTATTTACACTTTTCCATTTCTATAATTTGATTTTGCAGGCAGAGATTGAGCCAGGCCCTTAATGTAAGTCAGCAACCAGCTTACAAACGCATAGGCTATACTGCCTGTCTTCACACAGGCTTGCCATGTTTGAATACTATGGCATTTGGGTTTGTGCTTTCAGTATAGATCATACCTCAAACCTGCACATGGCTCAGGGGGGCAAGTGAAAATTCACAAGCATTTTTGAAACATCGTCCAATATTTGCATTTCATTCTGTCAAATGAAGGATGTAGGAATTTGCTGGTAATGGCACGACTGGTAGAATAGAGGATCCAAATGTGGTAGCATGCTTTGTGTTGCATACTGCTAGTCTGCACTGTAGAACTGTCCAGATGAAGAACAATTTCAGCTAACTTCTGAGAAAGGGTTTGTGTCAGATGAGAGAAATGGTTGTAAGCATGACAGACATCCAGATGAGTGAAGGGACCAAATATGTTCAGTGTAGAAAGAAGAGATGGTGAAGAGGAAATGTTAATGAGCAAAAAGCATCCCTGAATTTGAGTGGCAGCATCAGAATAGGGTTTTTTTATATAGTTTATAATGAATCCATAGTGGTCACAAAAATATCTGAGGACTGTATCAATATTTAAATATTCAAAAGTGGGTGTGGTGGAAGAGAATAGTGAAGCTACAATGGAAAAAGATGTTTTTAAATGAAATAGCATGAACCCCTTCTCTTCTGTTGGCAGAAACTAGAAGGAACTTTTCCCGTTATTCCATTCCGCAGATTTAGCTACTGAAAGAATACCAGGGCAAATTTCATTTCCACTTGGTCAGGTATTACAGTTGTCATGTCCTTCCAGACATGAAGGGACTAGAAGAGACTTTTAACGTGAACTAGAAGCGACTTCTAACATGTGATGACCAAATGCCATTTTGTGGGTCCTCAAGATATTCCTTTCGTGAAGCCCCCTTTTACAAACAAGCATAATTCTTGCTGCTTCTACTTTACTCATATTGTCAGGGGTATCATCATACTGAAGTCTTATCCAAAACTTTCAAATTAAACTCTATAACCTTCTTGCCTTTCACAGCAATTCCCATCACCCTTTTTGTGGCACAGCTTCAGATTCTGATATTGTTAACTAAATTCTTCAGGCCTTTGTTGAGATTAGAGTTCTTATTTTTCCAAACCAGACACAATGCACAAAACACCTCATCAGATAGCTAACCCTTTGAGTTTATAGCAAATAACAAAGCTTTTTCTGGAATGCAGTATTTTCATATAAGCAGTAGTTAAAAACATACTTAAATGTCCTAATACTTCAGAAATGCCGAAGAAAGTAGCATTAGATTTCTAGTTGCAGAAAGAGCAACAAAAAGAAAATATGAGACTACTAAACTTCTGATGTGATTCAAACCTACTGCATGCTACATACCATTGAAATGTCTGCTTAATACTGTGGCCTTATCAAGCCTGTTGATCATTCACATTCTCTGGAAGCTCAGGATGAAAGCGAAACATATGCAGGCATCTTTCCTCCATAGACTGCCAGCCCAAGTATCAAAATCAGACTATATGGAGTTCAGAAGAGATCTTTGACCAAATCATTTATCAGAGATTCACATCAAGCCTGGAATTATGGTCCTTTCTGAAGCTGAAGATCTGTTAAGTTTGGCACTCTTACTGTAGACTCACAGAACCTGCAGAGTGACTTCTTTAAAAGGATGAACCAAGGTCACCAGGAGTGCTAGCAGACCAGTGTAACAAAAAGGAGTAAAACAGCTCAACTGTTTATGGGGTGACAGATCAGCCTGTCACACGATAAGTTGTGGCCAGCAAAGTTATTAACAAAGAACTGAGCATCTTTATATTTGGATTGTAAAAATACATTACAATAAACTTGTCTTTATTATTATAAATAAACGAACAATGTAAATGCAAACATAACAGTAGTATGTATCATGATGTATAACTAGATTTACGCTATCTTGATATAAAATGGATTTTAGAAAGCTTTACTTTAGAAAGTAAAGCTATTTGATATCAAAAAGAGGAAGAAAATATGGTAAAGGAGGTGTAGTAATCCAGAAAAGCTTCTGAAAATGGTCAGAACATCAGGCAACAGGCTGTGGAATAGAAAGAGAAAACTAGTGTAAGATGAGGAAGAAAACGGCTCAATGAAAGGTAGGGAGGAAACAATTTAAAGTAGCTAACTTTGCCAAGTGTGGAAACAATTTCCAAATAGTTTTGGAAGAGCACTGAAAGATATTTATAACTAACATATTTATCTAGAGTGCCCGTTACTTGTCCCAAGTCTGTGAAGGTATCAGATTGGAGGTGACATTCTGTGAATGTTGAAAATTGGGGTAGAAAATTAATTTTAAAATGGAAAGAATTAATAACATCATACAACCAAAAAAATAGTCATGTAGAATATGTCTACCTGAAGAAAATGGCAGGTGTGTCTGTTCCCAAGAAGCTCTGTACTCTCTGACTACAGTGTGTCAGACAATACACCATGAGAGACAGAAGAGCTCCTCATGTTCAGTTGCATTCTTGCAGGCTTTAGCTAGCAATGCTATAGTGTGTTAGGACTTGATTTCATGGGCACATCAATCTCTGCAGATCTGTTGTGGACGTGGGTAGCTCATAAGAGCTTGTAAGAAAGATGCTTCAGACCCCTGATCATTCGTGTGGCCCTCCACTGGACTTCTGAGACTGCAAGTTGCAATAGGGTTCGTTCACTTAACAGTGCATAAGCAGCTATGTTTTACCCTGTGTTTACATGAGTGAACTTACTTCATGAAGTCTGGGTGACAGCAGCCAGTAATATGAAAAAGTCTGGTGTAGACTACTTGTTTTACGTTAGCTGATGTGATCTGTGGCCAGTGAAAAGGTTATAGGGCAAACAGTTGACTTACAGTGGTGCATTTTCTGTCATCTCTCAAGAATACCGCCTCCCTCTTCTTGGCCTTCTGGTGACATACAACCACTGAAAAACTCTCAGGGAGCTGAAGCTTGTTCTGTGAGGGCAGTAAAGCAGACAGTCTGCTAAGAGGGATTACAGAACGCAGCTGGAACAAACTTTCAGCCATCTTATTTACCCTCACAGCAGACACTGCTTTGAACAGGGTCTTGGGCTAGAGACCTCCTTTGGGTTGGCAGGATACTGTGATTCTGGGTCACAGTCACATCTTTATCAAGGGATCCCAGTTTACCATTTTCTATCTCCTGACTCCTGGCCACACTCAAAGTCCTAATTGCATGTCTGGATGACAGCTGGTATTCACCAGTGCCTATGTAGCCTTTGGAATGAAGGAGATGTGTGTTTTAGTACATCTCCTGGTCTGGATAATGCAGGGGCTTTTGTAGGCTGGAGCACCTGGAAGTGCTCAGTGCCCTCAAAGGATCTCCAGAAAGGCCCCATGACCTATCACTGCCTGCTCTGTGAGGTGCACCCTCAAGAAAAGGGCATCATTTGCTGAAGCTGAATCTGTCACTCTCATGCTTACCAGGTCCCCTGGAAGTTCAGTCTGCAGAGGCCCCAGCAGCAGGTGGTGACTGTTACCTGTGAGTGCTGGTGAAGATTAGGAAGGCCTCACACATCAAGTAGGAACAGACAATGCTCTGTTCTTTCAGCCAAATGATGCTCTCATGCATTGGAGTTTTATTTTGAGTACATTTTCTTTAGCCCCTGAGCCCCCCACCCTGGCTGCCTTTCATCCTCTGCTTGCTGAGCTCCACTGCTCCTGTGCAAAGCTGCAGCCCATTTAAATCAATTCTGACACCCAACACCTCTCTGTTTTCTCAGCCTGTCTGCCCCAAATATTTCCCTCCAGCCTTGACAGAACAGGCATTCACAGGACAGCTCCAGAATAACAAGTTTCCATTTCTGAGGCGGTTGTATGGAGAGCTTTGTGGTGTGGCAACTGGCCAACGGGTGATCATTTAGCCAGGGGAGCTCACTACTGGGTAGTTAATTTGACATGCAGAACAGAGTGGTTAGGCTCTCTCCAAAGTCCAGTCAGACACTTCTGGCCCAGTATTAAATTATACCCGATGTGCAACACCAAAGTATCAGCACTTGAGTGCAAACCTTGACTTGGGTGAGGCTGATCAGCCCAGCAGTGGCTCACTTGCTTTGACACAATCCATTTTCTCCAGCAGACTCTAGGACCGTTAGCTGCTTTAGAGAGAGATGTGAGTTGCTCTGGGCTCTCCACAACCTCTGCATCGCTAAGCTGGGAAAAAGAAAAGGAGGGTACCACAGTGGTGACAAACAGTGGTGATGAACCCATAGATATAAGGCTGGGAAGAGCAGGGTGTCTTTCAGTGGTAACAGCGAGGACTCCGAATTCACCTTTTTTCCAAGAAATATAGCAAGTGTAGAATTGAGAGCGTGGTTGCAGAGATCGATTCCCACTTTACACATGCGCTTTCTCTATCTCATTTAGGGCTTGGACTGAATAATCATTATCACCACATGGTAGCTATCAGGGCTAGCTGACACATTATAAAAGCCTAATGTAGCCAATGCACATTAAAGTCTTAGCCAGCACCTGAACTGTTTGCCAGAATACTTTTGAGATAGACTGTTCTTGTGGTATTTGTATTGCTGGTAAAAAGCAGAAATAGAGGAAATCTGGAAAACATTTCTCAGGGAAATAAAAGTATCTGTGAAGTGTTGTGAAGTCTAGAGCCAGATAGATAGTACTGAAATTCTGATTTCTTATTCAAATGGCTTTGGAGCTCTGGAGTCTTTTGGGTCATGAGAGCAGTATTTCACAGTTTCTGATTGTGTTAGCAGTTGTAATCAGTTGTTGGTTCTGGTCATTTATTTTCCCTACAATTCTTTGGCCACTCATCTTGACAAAGCCTGCTTTGGCATTGCTCTCCCTCTGACTAAAGAAGCAGGAGAATTGTGCTTACTGAACTCAGCTGTTTGGAAATCAGGGAAAAAATATTTAGACTATTAATAAGAAATGTATTCTTCTACTTCATGTGGCACTGGCCTTTCCTGTCTCAGTGATGCCCCCAAATTGCATACAGCACCCTGACGTCCTTATGGAGCATTTGCTATCTGGTTAGGCAGTTGCATATGAGGATGACAACTGGAACATAAACCAAAATAGCCACAAAGGAAGCAGAACAGTCCCTCTGGGATAGATTTCCATTGCCATTCATATATGTCTCTCACACACGGCTAATTGTGAGAAGTGCTATAACATGACTACTAGAGCCCTGTGATGGCAAATGGAGAAAAAAACCCCTGACTTTACATAAATACAGTTGGAACCCGTAAGCACCCATTCACCAGAAAATTCTGATGTTTCAAAACATTTCTCATCCTGATGAATGGATGACAAAATACAGTTTTCCACCACTCCAGAAGTACCAAGACACCCTGACTGACCTCTGTCTGACATTTCTTACCAAGATGAAGATTTTCAACAGACCAAAACTGTAGCTGGTTTATGAAGAAAATGTTTCCACAGCAAGGGCCAGTTCAGCTTTTTTCGAAGTCCCCAGGAGGTTTGACAGACCTCATGGGACCCTCTGTGTCCCCTGCACCCTTTGTGGGCAAGGATCTGAGTTGAGCTTCCTCTTGCTGTTTTACCATGATTCTCCCAGGCTTTCTCATTCTGGTGGAAAGATAATTGATTGATCTGAATTGCTTCCCTTTGGGGAATTTTTGCATGTTCTCCCCTGTCTGAGCAAAGAGAAACTCACCAAACATCTCAAGAATATTTTGTGGGAAAGCTGATGTAAAATCCCTTTAATGAGTTGTGTAGAAAGGAGCGTACTTACCCTGTAGGACCCTGTGTTCAGATAACTTGCAATAAGAAATATAAGCGTGGCACTTCTTCAAGTCGTGCTTCATAAAAAAAGAGCTGGATATATTTTTGTGAGGTTTTTGTCTTTAATTTTTACTCTCTTCATTAGGAGTTTACAGTAGAAAATTGCATCTTTATATGTTTTGACTGAAAAACACAATGAACCACTGGAAAATTAGTAAGACATGCAAAGAACCTGAGTAAGCGGGAGTGGAAAGAACTTCTAATCAGACTGTTAAAAATGCCATGTTGCAGAATATGAGGAGGAAAGAGGGAGGCAAACGCCTAAGTCCCAAATGTCAGAGGATGCCAAGCAGGAACGGTAGTGCATCCAGACAGGAAATACACATATTTTGCTAGAATAGTGTCAAATGCCATGCTGAGAACTCCCACCATGCAGCCGCTCTTTATCCCACAGAGCGCACACAGTTCAACCACAGCATTTCAGTGATTTCAAATGTTTAGTTGCCATTGGCCCAAAAGATGAATCTTTAAGTCTCCAGCCTCTTTCCAGGCTTGTGCAGCCACATTTACAGCAGAATTCATGAGCACTGGAGAGGATCCTCATCACTTTACATAGGAACGTACCTATGGCTTCTTACACCCATTTCAAGACTTTATAATTATGCTGTGATCACAACTGCATTAGTCTGAGACCAGTGTTTCCGCTGTTGCAAGAAGACTTCTTCAGAATCAGTTCATTCTTCTTGTCTCAGACATTTGGTCACCTTCAGCTTTCTCTGTTCACTTCAACAAAGAATATCCCATACCTTGGGATCTTCCACCTGCTATGAAGCCTAAACAGAACTGGATTTCCCAGCAGGAGACATTTAGCACCTCTGTTTGGTAACAGAGCTGTACCTGTAAGGTGAGTGAGAAGGTGATTTTTGGGAGAAGTAACCTTGTTTGACCTTTGTTTTAAGCAGTGGTGACAGCTGAAAGAATCATCAGAATGGACCTATGTTGTCCTATAACATCTTCTTTTATGGTGTGGATTAAATGCCTTTGCTGCTGGGAGTTAGGCTCTTGACTTGCAGGAGAACTCTTTGTGTTACTATTTCTTACCAGGCCTGAAAAAAAATATGTTTCAGTGGTCAGAAAACCCAGGAGGGAAACAGGAGCTACCTGTGCCCTAAATGACTGTCTGCAAGTGCTGCATGAGTCCCCTGCTCTGTGCTAAGTCACCACAGAAATGCACTCCATGGTCACACCAAATGGGAGCTGAGAAGCTGAGGACCACTGTGCTGACATGGCCCTTACCCTTTGTGGCTGGATGCATTCCACACCTTCTCTTAAAGCTTTTGTTCCAAGCAGATCACCTTTCTGGGAGGTGATCATATTTGTCACTGGTAAATATGATGGGGCATGGTACCAAGGGGTAGGCTTCAGTTATCTTTTAATTCCCTGCAGCATGTGTAAGTCTGTCATTTAATGGACTGTGGAGGTTAGTAGAAGGGTTGGTGTCCAGATGGCAGGAGAAGAGCTGTCTGTCTTCAGATGAAGTGCTCGTAGTGAGAGCTTTTTGAAGCTAGCTCTTCTTGGTGTTTCCTATCAGCTAATGACCTACCACTTCCCTTTTCCTCCTGATTAGTTAAATTTGAACAATACTGTTTGCACCTTAACCTCCCAGCCTGCAATGAGTGGGGAGAGTAAAACACCAGCAGCGGTTGATGCCATAAATCAGAGGGATTTTAGAATCTGATGACAAACCAAATTCCTGTCAGAAAAGAGCTGAGCTGACCCCTCCCAAACTGTCATCGAAGCCGGATCATAAAAATCACAGCTGTCACCAAAGCATGCCGGGCCTCTGGGGGACATGCCATCCTGGGGACTCATCTGCTGCCTCCACGGCCAAATTCCAAGCCCTCAGGCACATTCCACTTGACATTTTGTCACATCTCTTGCTGGTGCATCTGTTCAGGGGCATTAACTCTTCCTAAATCACTTTATCCCTTTTTTTTTTCTCAGAATAAAAACAAGGCTATTGGAGATGTAGAGGTCGGAGCAGGGGTCTGTGACATGAAACAGAGTCCAAATGTTTAAAAACTTGCAACCTTTGGGGTAACTACTCCTGTAGGCCATGCTGTGACAGCAATTGCATCAGAAATAAAACCTGTGTCCACATAAACTTCAAAAAAATCACTTTAATCCACATTCAAATATCCAAAATGATAGGAAGTCTTCCCAGTTATGCCCCCTTGAGCTTTGGCTACAGATAGAGATCTGCTTCCAAAGGAGATGGGTGAGAATTAAGTCAGATCATAGTGGTCATGGTTGACTGGAGATAATTGTACGCTCAGTAGTGGCATGTAGAAGTAAAGATGTTGAGGCACCTTTCTCAAACCAGGTGATGGGGTCCAAGTTCTTAGATGCCTCTGTGTGCATGAATGAATGGAATATGGCTCTGTTCCACCTATGCATGAGCTAATGATAAAACTGGCTGATGTGAATCCTAGGGCCAGAAAACTAGTAGTCCTTACAACCAGGATGGGGTAAGTCTTACAACACAGGCATGAAAATTCAGTTACAACTTCACTGTATCTCCAGACATCATAGAGACTGTAATATACACAAGACTCACTGTTGTTTCAGAATCACAAAATTTGAATGCATGTGGGCTAAAGGTCTAACTAGTTTCAGTGGGAATGAGGAACGACAGATATCTGGCTGAGAAGAACCTGGGGAGTATTTGCTGGAATTCTCATGGTATTAGTGACAAAACTTCAAAGAGTTCCTAACAATAACAGGTGCTAATTTCTTTACACACAACATGCTGCATCTGAAATGAGGTAGCTCAGTACCTACTCTTGCGTTGGACAAGGAGATAACAACTAACTGAAGGGTCATTGGTGGCCTTAATGCCACAGATGTTTGCAAGTTTGTCACTTACGAACTGAATTACATGAAATTAACTTAATTTTTATTTAAACCTCCAAAGGCCATTTCCCTATGTCTGTAAGTATTTCTGACTGGAAAACTTGGTAAAGCTCAGCTAAGCCTGAGAGTCCTTTGTGGATCCCATCCCAGATGAATGCTCACAAGAGATCATTGTGTGCATGCGTAAAATGCTATTTTCTGGGGTATGGATGGAAATACAGCTGAATGGAAATCACCCTGGTTAAAAGGTTATCCAAAAGCAGTGATTAAATAACAAGCTGACAGATGAAAAAATCAAAAAAGAGAAATGAGCAGGTGGTGAATATAAATTAAAAATATGTGTGTGAGAAGGAAATTTTAAAATAAAAGTGACCAGTGTGGCTTTAAAGAGAACATTTAGTGACTAACCA
Source organism: Nestor notabilis (assembly GCF_000696875.1). Lineage (NCBI taxonomy): Eukaryota > Metazoa > Chordata > Aves > Psittaciformes > Psittacidae > Nestor > Nestor notabilis. Next base: position 25,014 of record NW_009928868.1, read on the forward strand.
AATTTGCTGGCAAATTTGGTGGCTTTTTATGCTGGGCCCACGTCATTGGTGGACAAGGGAACAGAGACTAATTGCACAAGTCATCTATCTGGATTTATGGAAGGCATTTGACACTGTTCCACACAACATCCTTGTCTCTAAACTGGAGAGGCATGGATATGTGATGGATTGACCACTCAGTGGATAAGGAATTGGCTGGATGGTCACACTCAAAGAGTAGCAGTCAATGGCTCAATGTCTAAGTGGAGATCAGTGATGAGTGGTGTTCCTCAGGGGTCTGTATTGGGACTGGCACTGTTTAACATCTTTGTCAGCCACATGGACAGTGGGATTGATGCACCCTCCGCAAGTTCACCAATGACACCAAGCTGTGTGGTGCGGTCAACATTCTGGAAGGATGGGAAGCAGAGGGACCCTGACACACTTGAGAGGTGGCCAATGCCAATCTCATGAAGTTCAACAAGGCCAAGTGCAAGGTCCTACACCTGGGTCGGGGCAATCGCAAACATAAATACAGGCTGAGCAGAGAATGGATTGAGAGCAGCCCTGAGAAGAAGGACTTGGGGGTGTTGGCAGACGAAAAGCTCATCATGAGCCATCAATGTGCACTTGCAGCCAAATGTGTCCTGCGCTGCATCAAAAGAAGCATGACCAGTACTGTGTTCACCGCGGGGGACCCCAGCAAAAGAGGAACATGGACCTTCTTGAGCGAGTCCAGAGGAGGCCACGAAGATGATCAGAGGGCTGGAGCACCTCTCCTATGGAGATAGGCTTACAGTACCTACAAGGGGTCTCCAGGAAATCTGGAAAGGAACTTTTTACAACAGCATGTAGTGACAGGACAAGGGAAAATAATAGCCTTAAGGTAAAAGAGGGGAGATTTATGTTAGACATTAGGAAGAAGTTCTTTACTGTGAGGGTGGTGAGGCACTGGAACAGGTTGCCCCATCCCTGGAAGTGTTCAAGGCCAGGTTGGATGGGGCTTGGAGCAACCTGTTTCACCTTCTTTGCTGTACAGAGTGCACTTTGTTTGCAGGGCTGTCAGTTATGTTCATGGATTGCTTCCCCACTCCTGTAGGGATATGGGCACAGGGCTTGTTGGAAGCTTCTGCTGTGCCTTACCCTTGGGTTTGGTCTTGGAACTTAATGTAAAAGTAAAAGTAGCTGGGCAACATGTGTGTCACAAGGCAGTGACACACAACAGGTCTCAGCAAGGACCCTGGTGGGGCCTTCTTCCCTGTGAATCTCTGAAAATACTTTCAAGAGTAACTTGAGAAGGTTTTAAACAACTACTAAAATTAAACATGTTAAGGTTCACAGACCAGGTACATTTAACAAGAGCTTAAAAGAGACTTGCTAAAGAGGGCTCTGACCTATTCCTGTTGATATTTCACATGTCCTGGAATACTAAGACAGCTCCAGATGACTAGAATAAAAGCTAGTTGTTGTTCCTGTGCTCCTCATTTAAGAGGATAAATGGGATTGCTCAAGCAAACACAGGCACATTAGGCTGGCACCAATCCCAGGGAAAATTATAGAAAGACTCATAGGAGACATAACTGGTAAAGAATTAAAGGACAGTGATGCAATTAAAAACCATTGATGCAATAATACGGAGAGCAGATCCTGTTGGAAAAAGTAAAGATCTCTCTTTAGAGGGTGATTACAACGTGACTGATAAAAGTATGTTTGCTAGCCAAAGCACTTGATTTTGTGCAATGAATTTCTGATGTAAGCTTCAGCTTGTACAAATGCCTAGGCTGTGCTTGTTGCTGAAGAATCTTCCACTGAAACTGAAACTCTTTTTTTATAGTATTTTTCACATTTGGAGAATTGAAACCATGTTCTGGGTTTGGTGTATATTGTAATATTTCAGTTTGCTAAACAAAAGCAAAGCTGTACTTGCCCATGATACTGCAAAGTCTTATTATAAATGTGGGTGTAACATGCTTATATATTTTGCTATTCCATCCTACTGGTAGGCTTCTCAGTGGGGTTACATCTCCATGAAATGTTCTTGCGTTCATCTTGGACTGACCACAACTCTGTCTGAAATCCCATTCTTTGTGGGGGAACTGTGAGGACTCTGAGTGCTTACCTGGACAATTTCAAGTTTATCAATCTACATCCAAATCACTCAGACCATGGATTCACTCAGTTTGTCTCTGGAGTTAGAACAGGAAATCTAAAGAGGTTTCTAAGAGAGGTCTGAAGAAAGCTCCAGACCTCTGAAGGTGGAGCCTAAACCAGTCTCTACCAGATGGAAAGAAGAAAGGCATATTTTACCAGGAATTTTCCCCAGTAGCACCTTGGTTGCTAAGCCTTCTGCTGCAAAAGTCTCCTTTGAAAACAGCTGGTTCAGGTGACCAGTGCAAAAGTGAGACTAATTGCACTGCCCCTATGAGTTATGACAGCAGTGCACAGTGCTTCTGAGGATTTATAACATCCCCTTTGCTTGCACCACAGCTTTGTACAGGCAACCTCTACCCTGCATTGCTCTGGAGGTCTCACCTCTGGCAGCACATGCCATGTGGTGGATGGTCAGCGTACTACAGTCCTACATAGCCCAGTGGAAGGAGATCAGTGCAGGCATCCTTCCACATTAGTTAGAAGCTTGGTCTTTAATTATCTTATGTTTTGTTGCTTTCAAAGGGAAAAAGAGAGCATAAGGTTCTTCATTCCTCTTTCTCTGCATTCCTCTCCTTGTTGCCTCTGCGGCTTTCTCTGCATTCCTCTCCTTGTTGCCTCTGCGGCTTTCTCTGCCTTCTTCCTGTGCTTAGCAACCCCCAGTAGTTTTTCTTTCCCTGTTCCCTAAGGTTCCTCCTTCCCAGACTGTCCTTCCCCTTTTTGTCTCTCCCTCTGGTCCTTTTCTTTTGCTTTCCTAGCCACCCCTTGTCTCCAGCCTTTCCACCTTACAGACTCCCAGCTGGCAGCTTTCCACATTCCTCATCCTTGTTCCTGCTAGCCTCTGAGTCTTAATCTCTTGGAAACAATCTCTTCTCTCCCATATCCTTTAACCCATTGCATCTGGAAGCTGGTGCTGACACAGCTGCAGAGGCAGAAGGGGCTGCTGGTGAACTGCCCACTCCCATGGCTACCACTGCAGCCTCACAGCTGTTCCTCTGCTCCCCAGCTCTCAGGTTAAACTAGGGGGTTTCTTTTTTGGGAGCAGGATGGAAGCACTTCGAATTTTTGCTTACCATTTGCCATTCATTGGTTCTTCCTGAACTGCACCAATCTAAAAGGAAAGGAAATCAAACGCAACTGTGTTGATCCTGGATTTGCCACTTTTATCCTTCATAAGAAATTCAACAAGTCACATGCATATAGCAATGAAGAACCATCACAGAAATGGACAGCATGTTACATGGTAAATATTGACTATTATATGCAGCAGATAACTGTCACACTCTTTATGTTTTCTCTCTCTCTTCCTCTCTTCATTATTCTATCTCAACAGCCAGCCCCATTTCTGCTTTCTTCCATCTGGCAGCTCTCAGAATAATCTCACCCACCTGTTAAATGAGAGAACGTCAAGTTAAATTTACAGCAGGGCCTGGAAACAGGATGCTACAGAAAAGTATTTTAATTAAAATCCTCTAATTGAATGCATGCTTCCTTGTGAAAAGGGAGCTGCCAAGAAGGGCCTGATGTCACCACCTCTACCCCCATTTGCCACAAAAGGAGGGCAATTGAAACCAGCTCTGAATTGGAAAGAGGAAAAGGCATTTCCAGGGAGTTTTCCAGGGTCACCCTTGCAATGCTGTTAGATGGTTCATGGGAGTTTTACCCCTCTACTAGAATCAGAGCTGAAGATGGTACAACAGCTTTGCTACTGCTGTTCAGGCACTTTGCAGAGTAATAAGCTGTCATCTGTGTGTAAAGATGGAGCAATATCTATGTGAAACCTGAGCTCTAGATAGAAATTCAGCAAAAATGAAGCCTGCCTCTGATGTGGAGATCACCATTGCACCAACTGTCCTGGGAACGCTTCGTGCTCTGCTTTGCTAGGCAATCAAGTGGTTTTAAGACCTGGTTTACTGCAGTTGTTGGAATATATGCATGATGGAGAGCAACGGTTTGATACAGAAAGGAAGATGGAAAGACACAGCAAGAGACAAATGCCTGAGGTTCCCATTCAGAGACTCTGGATGACCAAGTCTGGTGCTTGTGAATGGGGCAGTGGACCCCTATCTGACACACTGTCAGCCTGAAATCTGCTGCAGAATATTAAATGCGGCATTAAACTGCAATTGTCCAGTAACTGCACAGCACGTGGAGAGAGGAATAACAGACTGGGTATGTTCAAACAAATAAGAGCAGGAGCCAGGAGGAAGTATTTGGGGAAAGAGGGAATTAGCAAGTGCTGTAGAACTGCGTCACTGCAATGTAACTCTAACTCTTCTAAATACTATGCAAATCCATCAACACTAAATACTTCCTGTAAGCATGAAACCTCTGACTTTTCTTTCCTTGTTAGACAGTAGTTAACTGTTATGAAAAGAGAGCTACAGAGAATAAAATGCACAGTACATGCCACTATCTAAAGACATAGTACTATTACTAACAATTCACAACATCCTGCAATATTAACAAGCTTTTCCATTAAGTTGCCCACAACACATGGAGGAAAGTTTGTCACCACCGCATTCCTGTGCCTCCAGGCTGGTAAAGGTCATTTCCCGAGAGCCTCAGGTCACAGTGCAGAAAGGTTCCTGACACCCTCAGGTGTTTGCCAGCCCTCTTTCCTTGACAACAGAGAATCCTTTCATAAAACACATTCATTTTATGTTTCAATATTTTTATGCTTCGTTGGCTGATTTAGAAATTGGAAAATCTTACACCCCCTCTTGAGAAATCTGGCAGGCATGTTTGGCTCATGCTGGGAAAGCAAAGCTAGTGGCAAACCCTCCAGCCTTTGCTGAAATCTAAAAGAGACAGTCCAAGTGCTAAAGCTATTTTGAACACCCTTCGAGAATGCTGGGGACTCAAGCATGAAAGAAATAAGACTTAGGGAAGGGTAAATTTTTCTTTCCACAGCAAATCCTGGGGTGCAAGAGTGACTTCCAAATCAATAGTACAGCTCCTCAAAACAGTATGTAGCTCAAAACCAGCTTTTTGAATCTCAACTACATACTTGTCAAAAGGAGAGTAAGCTTATCAAGAGCTCTGAGAAACTGTTGTTGAGTGCAGAAATGGTTTGCACACCAGAAGTAGCATTTGCCTATGCTTCAGCAATTCACATCACCAAAAAGTGTTCTGGAAAATGCTCAAGCATTGCTTTGGTGCTAAGGAACAGAGCTGGTGGACCAGCAGCACAGAGACAGTGCTGCAGGTGTTGGGAGGCCATGAGTAGGGACAGGGGTTGCAAAGAAGCTCCTTGGTAAAGGATCTTGGAAAAGAACTGTTGATAGTAGAGATTACTCTGCCAGGCAGAGCTCAAAATAAATAGTTATATGTACATAACATCTTATGCAACCCAGGATAATGGAAACATCCCATAAATGCTTACCATGTTTATTAAAGAAACGCCTGGTGAAGATGCTCCACTGTATGAAGAACAATTCTAGTGTTGAACTAGTGCACAAAAATGGAGAAATGCCCTTGAGAAACTGAAAGTTTCTGTAGCAACGTTGTTTTATAGCTGCATTAACCACAGTGCTCTACAAAAGGTATTAAATGAGCATGGAAGTAAGCTTCAGATCTTCAGCTGATAAAACATTTCTGTGGTTTGCAAAATTTGCGTTTTGCTTCCTGCTAAAAAAAAAACCCAAAAAAAAAAAAAAAAAAACCAAACAAAAAAAACCTGGGAAGTTTGCAGGCATGCAATGAAATATTGACATTCTGCCTAAGATCCTCCGAGTAATCCACAGCACCAGGAGTGTTCAGCCATTCACTTAATTTGGACCATATGAACCTTATGAGTCATTTTCTAGCAATCAGAAGGTAACAGTTCAAAAGCAAGAGACAGCAAAATATAGTTAGTGCCATATTACAAGCCTTGCCCTGTATACACACAGAGTGCCAGGAATATCCAGTCCTGCCCAGTTGTTATCAGGCTGTTAAGCTGATATATAAAAGACAGTGAGAAGTGTTGTCACTTGCAGAAGGGATCAACAAGGCTGACTGAGCTCCAGAGCAGTGACTATAAGTAGGAGAGTCAGTGTCGTTTTAAAGGAAGTTTTAAAAACAGAATAGAAGACAGGAAAGAAAATAAAAAGCAGAGATTCAGAGAGCAAGGCTGAAAGGAACTTTTTTGCCACTATTTAGCCTTTCCCTAATGCTCATGGTGTGGAAAAGCTAAATGTGAGCAGTAACAGAGACTATAAGACCAGGATGTTGTTTTGATGAAGCAAACACTCACCTAGTTCAAGTAGTGCCCAGTGGAGTAACTGTAAGGAGAAGTGAGTTAGGTCAATGCAGGATTGGTTTGGATCTCCTATTAAAGCTCAGCCCTGTGCTGCAGTTGACCCCCAAAAGCGGGGTGATGGCAATGAAAGGGCTTCCAGTTGGTAGATGCTCGTAAGAGACAAGCCCTGCCAGCATGCAGTGATGCTGTCAGGCTGCCTTCTTGTGGCTTTTGGCAGCCTCAGTAATTGCAGCCAGAGCCTGAGAAAGTTGTGGCAACTGAGCTTGCCATTCACTTCTCAAAGCTGTCACTCCAAGTTGGGTGTGAGGCCAAGCTGTGTGGCCAGAGCCCTGAGTGGGTGTGAGAAGCTGGCCCTGACTTCTGTCAGCCTATATGTGCTCTCTGGGGACACAGCTCCAGTTTTTAACACCACCAGCCTGGTACATCTCACTGCTCCACTGGCCATTTTAAGGAAAATGTTCATCACATGTATTAGTTACAAAGAAAAAAGTAAAGTCCAAACCACTCAGGTTAATAGCATTGCTACTGGCACATTCTAGAGCTTAAGGCACATCTGAGTCATCACCATTAGCTAAATGAGTGTGATATTTTTATTGAGGGAGTGTTGCATTTTGAAGATATTAAGACTTTCAGTGGAGGAACCCATCTAGTGTGAATGTATCTCTGGGGATACCACAGCGTCAGGTGTGAACTGCAAACCAGAAAAATGGGTGTTCCAGAAGAGCCTGGTGAGGCCCTGGAAGGTACCCACATTGTGGATGATCTGTGTACACCATTCAAGGGCCTGCTTGGAAATGAAAGTCTCCAAGTTCCATACAGCCGCAACTGGATCTGTGCCCACCATTAGAAGGTGCTTGAACAAGGTCTGGAGAGTGCACAAGCACTTTCTAGCTGAGCAGTTGCTTACGTTTCTCCCAGGAGTGGGTGCAAGCTCCAGAGGAGTGTGCTGGTCCCATCATTCTCACCTACAGCTGTAGCCACCCTTCCTTTTGCTAGTCCAGGACCACATCCCAGAAGAGTGTGACAATGTAAGAGAGGATCCCAGGTGCTGTTCAGAGTAAAGGTTTGACTTTATCCCTAGCAAAAGAGACAAAGAGCTGTAATGAAGCCTGCATATGCTGGAAATACTGTCACATGCTGTAATTTCCCAGATGTGTGGAGCTGAGCTGTGTCACTGGGTCCTGGGAATATCTTCAGTTTTCTTTGTGCTTTTTATAGGTGACGAAAGCTGGGTGCTCCCAATCCCATCCTTGCCCTCAGAAACTCTTTTTCCAAGTTGACTGTCTGCTCGGACCCCAGACTTGCTCCTAGACAGTTGTAGCCGAGAGCAGAGAAGCAGCATGAGCCAGAGTGGGCTAAGCCTCCAACTGAGACAGACTGAACACACCGAGATCCCAGGCTCATGCTGTTGTTCTCAACCAGTTCATTCCACCTGTCTGCTTCTCTCTTAGCTGAGCCTTGAACTAACAGCTCCAGAGAAAAGCAAGAATGGTGAATCACAGTGTTTCGGAAGGGCTGTATAACTGAGGTAGTACATTGTATACTCCACCACCAATGTTCGTGTTTGTTGCCATTTGTCATAATCAGCTGGTAAATGTTCCCAACCTTATATCAAGCAGCTGGAAGGGGTATCAAAAAAGTCCTCCCCACTTTTAGCAGTGTTACTCCCTTAAGGCTTGGTGTACTCTAGAAAATGCATTCAAACTGGGATTTCCGGGAACAAATCCTCACCCTTCCTGGAAACCCAGTATGCACAGCCTATCCCAAAACCGCTAAAACTTACCTGCCTTGAGCCATGCACTGAGTTGTTTGAGCCCATAGCTAGTCCAGGGAAGGGAAGATATCCTACCCCAGGCACTACTAATCCAAGAGTCAGTACCACTCCAGTAACTCCTTCTCCACTGAGACTGACACTGGTTTAAGCATCATTTAACAAAACATGTGGCTTTCATTGCTTTCACCTATTTTGTCATTTTAGTGCCCAAAGAGACATTTTCCCAAGTCTTGACATATATGTGATTGTTTCAAGTTCAAAATACAGCTGTCAATCCTGCATAAAACATGGGCCCCCTTTCCTGTTCTTCCCCTCCCTAAAGAGGGAAAGGTTGCTGTCTCTCTGCTTTTCCCCCTCTCCCTTGCATCCTTTCCAATCTCTCCAAGGCTCTTCCTTTGCCTTTCTCACAATTTACTTTACTGCTGTGCTCTCCTGTCTCCTCTCCAGCCCTTTGCCATCTACATCCTCACACTGGACCATTCTGCCCTCTCTTGCTATGCCTCACATTTCTCTGTGGTCCCTCAAGCTCACCAATGTCACCTGCTTTGCTTTTGACCTCTTCTTTCTTGCACCCTGGACTGTCCTTTGTGTCCCCAAGCTTTGACCTTAGGTAACTACAGCTCCCCATGTCACTCTTACTCCCTACTCTTGCTCTCCAGGCTCTCCTTAATTCCCTTCTAAGAAGCTGCCCCTTCCTTCTGCCTTTGTAGGCTCATTCTCCTCTTAGAGGCCTTCATTTCTAGGAGCATCCAGCCTGTGAAAGACTACTGACATCTTGGCTGAGGGCTGACTCAGTCCAAAGTTACTGGGAGTGACTGCTCTGTTGGTCAAGATTCTGATAGAGAATGTTTGAAGATGGAGCTGGTTTGGATACTGTTGATTTCTGTCAGCAGATCTGAGGGAAAAATATCAGTATTGGATAATTCAAGACTCATTAGGCATGGTCCTCTCTCTTGTTTGTTTCTTGGGCTCCCTGCTTTCTCCTCAAGGTTGTTCACCATTTCCTCTCTCCTCAGTGACTTTTGCTTTTCTTATTTCTTATCACTTTTTTCCTCCTGCTCATGTTACAATGGGGGGTAAAATAACTAAATTGAAAACAAGTGAGAAAATAGTGAGTCTCAAAAAATACCCTCCATGCAATCACAGGTATAGAAAAAGCTGATCTTGAAGTGAGTGTACAAATCACAGAGAAAGACTCAAAACCAAACTGCATGTGAAACTGCAAATGGGGTAGCGGGGGGAGCAAAAGGAAAATGCATGACAAATCCATATGAAGTGTCCCAGACAGCTTTTGTCTGCACAGAAATGGTTTTATGGGTTTCTCTGCAGAAAAAGGAACAAAAAAAATTAAGGAGTTGGGTTCAAAAGATCAAGTTGCATTTTCATTGATCTCAGACTTGTAAGAGCTGCCCCATCAATCACAGTTGCTTAAAAATTCCTATTAATGGCCTCAAATGCTGGGGCTGCCCATATGGTTCATCTTTGTAACATTTGGGCATCTCCCTGGGAGCAGTGTGAGATCTGTCAGTGTCAGAGCTAGACACTCTGCGCTCATCCCTACATTCCTGCAAGTGGTGTAAGCAAAATAGATATAACTCCAAGTCTGAGGAGCAATATCTGTTCCAGGACAGAAGTAGCAGCAGAAGATGAGACAATAATAAAAAATTAATTATTTAGCTGTCAGATATACCGGGGACAATCCTTATGGGTCCCATCCAACTCAAAATAGTCTATGATTCTGAGTTGTGACAGAGGAGGTAGGAACCATCGGTAAGGCCAGGAGGACCTTTGAGTTGCCAGGGGTTTTCTGCAGAGAAATCTGCAATGAAAGAATATTCACAATCCCTACTCCCTTCATGTTCTTGATGTGTCCCCAAATGGGTCACAATTTATTAAAAAATGGGAAATATCCAATTAAACAAGGCCAAAGCAGTGTCGGAGAGTGATAATTTCCTCTCCAGGTGGGCTGAGAGTTAAATAGGATGCAAAGCTTAGGTGCTGCTCACACTGGGCCAGAGATGAGCAACGGTCCACCTCCTGAGGTCTGAGCAGATGCAGCACTAGAAAAGCCATGTGCTGCAGAAGCAGGAGTAAAGCTGAGATGTCAATGGTGTCAGCCCTGCCTCTTTAGAAAGCCAACCTCCTGCAGCAAAGGGCTTGCAAGCAGGATTAAACTTGTTGAACTGGGGTCTGTCACATCCTGCATGTGCAAGGACCCTCTCCTGCTTCTCATCAGCCTTTGTAAACACACACACACACACACGCACACAATTCCACTACAGTCAAGCTGTTTACAAGGAACACATGCTGAATTTCAGTGCACATTCACTATTTCACACATTTTCATCTAGTCTCCTTTTCCTCAAAAGCTTATGCTTTATAGTTTTGAGGGGGAAAGGAAGGTTGCCTGTGTTTTCTGGATGTCTTTTTCTTGCTGATTCTATGAAGTTTCTCTCTTTGTAGCTTCAAGAAATGACTGATTATTTTCTCTTGGCCAGTTTGATCCTGCTTTGTGCTCACAGGAGCAAGAATGCTTTTTCTGGTGGCTGCCTCAGGATGCCGGCAAGATGCCATAGTCTGTGAAATAAGAAATGGTGACCTCATGAATAGGGGGAGGGAAAAGAGAGGGAGAGACTGAATTTTTTGTTTTCTACATTTAAATCCCATCAGGCTTTATGTTTTCATTTCAAATTCTTTCCAAAATACTGTATCTATTTTCCTCCAAGATGCTATGACCAAAATGACTTTACGCTTTGCTTCCACTGATTATTTTTCTAAATAGAAAAATTATTTGTCTTCAAAAGGATTTAAAACTCATCCAACAAAAAGCACCCAGAAATAAAATAAAAAACATGGCAAGATGTGCTGTAGAAACAGGCAAGTCACAAAAGAGTTAAAGTGCCTTATATGTGGCCAAGTTAAATAAGACCTGGAGGGACACATGGATTTTCCCCAGCACCCCCTGAACACTGGGGTGTGGGCTCATGAAATGCCTGGGAGGCAGAGTTGGCCCCCATTGTGTCTTGTTTAATTTGGCTGCATGAAGCACTCACTTTTTCTAATTTGGCTTTTCCTGCAGCTCTCACCTTCTTTTAACGTAAATGTCCTTCACATTTTCAACATGCCTTTTGCCCAGCCCTCCTTACCATATTGTTTGGACAACTGTCTATTTTTCTGTGTGCACCTACACGAAGCTGCTGGCATAGGGCTGTGTTTGTCCACACACGGAGGGAGAGTAAAACCAAACTGAAGAGCACCGTCGGCACAAGCACTGTGTTTCCAGGGGTGCACTTTTCAGCTCTGCATGCTGGTAAGGACCCAGCAATTGTGCCCTGGAGATTCCTACTGGCCAGCAGCAGGGCTGCTCTGGAGCACATGCAACGGTGTGCAATTCCTGCATGTGCAGCATTTTCAGCATCTGCTGGAAACTCTTTCACCTCTGCCTTGCCACGCATCAGTGATAAAATGCTGAGCTTGGTCCCACTAAGCCTGCATGCCTGGGTGAGGTTTCAACAGCAGCGTGAGAAATATAGCTCAAACTACCTATGCTTGGTGGTGTCAGTCATCACACAGCATGTTCTTCTCCCCATCTGACTTGAATTTTGAAGGTATAAATCGAGCAATGTTACCTTTAATATAGTACCAAATTGGCAAAGATGGGGACCAGTGATTACAGTCTTGCAATAAATGGAGCAGAGACTGGTGTAGGGTATGTATGGCTAAGGGTAAGTCTTTTGTTCAGTTTACTGTCTGTAAAATAGGGCTACACTGCCTGGACCAGCAAGGAAGGTACAGGGATTACACAGTTATTCTCTAGTTCTTTGGCCATGGAAGTCAGAGGAAATCTTTTCAAGTACTATCACAAAGAGGAGGTTGTAGGTATTTTTCTGGCTATATAAAGCACCAAAAGTTCTCTCAAAAATTAATCAACATAAAATAGAATTTGATGGGAAATCTGAAATCACGTTTTGTTGCTATATGAAAGTATTTATTTAGATATAAATGCCCAAGTTTACTGAAAAGCAGTCGTCTCATTCTCACACTGAAGGAGATTAGTCTTCACTTGCATCATTATAAATATATTCACCCTAAAGCATCTACCTGTCTAAAACGGCAGGGCCCAAAGTGGGTGAGAAAAATGTTGGAATGGAAGAAATGCCAACTGCTGAGACCAGACTGGAAGGTTGTGGGGGTGCATCTGTCCATGTCACTGAAGACTGTCTGGTTGAACACCAGCAGCCAGTAACATTTTTCTTTCCATTATTGCCGTGCAAAATAAATAAATAAATAAATAATAATAAAAAAAAAGCTCTAGAAGGAAATCTGAAAAAGTGCAGCGAGAAGCCAGTGAAGCCAGGAAATGGAAATGAATGGCGGGACACTTTGGGATTGTTACAGGCATCTCTGGTTCAGTAAGATCTGCTGGGCTGCTGCTTTGCTGGCCTGGGAGATACATTAGAAGGTGGTATTCAGAAATTATAAATAATCTCATTACAAGGCAGCTGTAAGCATTCTAGAAAACATGGGTAAAAGTAGTGGAGAACTGAATCAAAGAACCACCCAGTGGTACAATTGTGGCAACAGCTGAAGAGAGAAAAAAAGCCCATAGATATTATGGATGGATGAACCTAGAGAATATTTTAGGTTTGGATTCAAGTTCAATTGAAATTGTGAGCTCCGTTCTTGCCTCGTAGGGACAACTCATGGATGCTCTATGTTGCTCCCTTTGTTGCAGATCTGTTGGACTTAGAAATAGAAAATAGCATTAACACTGGGCATGTAGTCCACAGTCCACCCAGGACTTCTCCTGCAGGACTTGACTTTTCTTTAGAGCTGTGACTCTCTTCCACAGCAAAATTCAGTTTGTCAAGCTACTTTATTTGCTATTCCCCTTGAATTTCACTTTTCTTGCTTTATCTTCTCTTCACAGCTTGTTGCATATGATAAGTAAATCATTGGTGAAACTCAGTGTCAAAGGGTGTCAAACTGCTCTGAACATGTCATATTGATTTGTACATGACTATGACTGCATTTCATACATATTGATCATTGATGCCAATACGAGTCTACCAACTTAGATCTGAAAGAGATGGACATTGGCAGATCCCTTCACATCAGGTATCACAGCACACTAATACTCTCACAAGATGAATATGACCTGGATATTAAAAAGAAGAAGGCAAAGAACTAAGGCTGTTGAACCTTCACTTCATCTTCTGGCTTTCTTTTCACTGCTGATAATGCATTGGCTTTTAGATGGGTCTTTATATGCTTCAGGAATCACAGGTATTGAGCTTTCACCTTGAGATCTTGGTTAATTACCCACCATAAATCTTGGGTGACATTGCTGCACATGGTCTTCTCCTTCCTCATTTTGTGGAGCTTGCTAGTAAAGCTTGGCTTCTTCTTGGGATTACAGTAAGAAAAGTGGCATACACAGTGTGCTGTAGTCTGGCTGCCATTCTCCAGTTACTGGATTGCAGGTTTTCTGCTGTCGAGTCATTCGTGCTGTGATTTTGGTGAAAGCAATACATTCTTCAGTGTTTACCAGTTTCGCTGCTGTGGTCATGTCCCTGGCTAGCAGCACAAGCCATTCTTTTAATCCTTGCTCTCATGTTCCTCTAGTGTTTTTACACACACATCTGCGTTCATACTTCTTTCTAACTTATCTTAATATTTCTGTATACAGGACTTTGCTTAGCAACATAACATAAACCATGTGGTACGGTGCTGGACTTGTTTTGGACGGATGGTAGGCTGTACTTCAGTTTATGCTGGGTTAATTGCACTGCAACACTGTTCCAGCTTTACTGGGAGGGGTGGGTGCAGGTAATTACATCATTTCTCCAATCATTGGACTACATTATCTATTTAATATAACAAACCGACTGCAGTTTTCCTTCAGGCCTGTTCCTGGGCCAGTTACACCGGTTTAAAATGCAACTGTATTACTGTGCCATTACACAACTGGACATTAAGAGAAATGCCATAAACCAGCTCAGGCAGGAGAGGAACATGGGGCCATGTCATGCCTCCCACCACCCCCTGATTCTTACAAAGAAAACACTTGGAGAGTGGTGGGTGCTGCAGCATGTCCCTAGGGCTGTCATCTGTGTAGTCTGGAGGGAAAAACCCTTCCCAGGCACAGGCACCTTCAGTGAGAATGACTACAGGCAGACTGTCTTTTTGGCTGAACCAGCGCCACCCTGCCCATCATCCTAAGAGAAGGGCTGATGCTCTATGCTCTCAGCCCTGCTTGGGCCAGCACTGTATCTCTGCAGTACTGCTGCACCCAGTCAGCTGGAAAACAGTCCCCTGAGGAGTATACAGTGCTGAATGCTCAAGGGGACACATGAACGAGCAGAGCCTAGGACTGCTTGTGAAAGCATCAGAGAGGAGCCCTATCTCAGCAGAGAAGTACATTATCTACCTAAATGTCAGAGCTTCCAAAATGCGTAACAAATTTAGAACGTTACTGGAATAAGGACAGCATTTTCAACCAGTGTAAAATCATACAGGCTTCTAATCCTTCTCCCACACAGCATGCAATGAGTTCCAAATCGAGTCGGAAAAAGACAAGATCAGTGCTCCAGAGAGACTGCTGATGGACTGTCAGTGTAACTTTCACATGAAGTCACATTTGCGTACTTACAACTTTACATCTTGGGATGGAGAAGCCTCTCTCAGGCTGGTTTTCCTGCTCTTTTTCAGTCTTGATGCTGAATATTCTGATCCTGAATAAACAAAACACTTAAACATATGCTAAGATGAAGGAATGACTACCTAACTTACTAAGCTCTCTCATTTAACATGTGTGTCATAAGAACTAAATAAATATGCCTGTAAATATGGTCAATAAATATTCACCCTAAGGTAAATAAGTTTCATACTGGAAGCAATTGGATGGAGTAAGGGCTTGGTTGGATCAGGGACAGGGTGCTCAACACCTCAAAAGATCACATTGCTGAAGAGCCTAGGTGACAATTTCAAAGCTTTTCCCCATGGATTCCTACTAAAATGCATGGAAACTGGGATTCCAGTTCTTCACACTAACGTTGAAGCACGTGCCCTACACCTGTGTTTTGCTTTCTTCAGTGACTGTTTCTTGTGACAATTTTTGACAAAATTCATTTTCTTGTTTTAATCAAGATAAGAAACATGTATTTTGATACTGAGAATTAGTTTGATTTTGTTGACTCTCATTCTCTTCTTAGCTGAAATACAGGCTCACTAATCAAGAATTAAACAGAATAAATAAGAAAGAGAAATCTAATGCAGAAAGCCATGAGAAGGAAATACTGGCTCACACAACACACTATTAACCTGTAGAAATCATTGCCATAGGATGGAGTTGACTCCAATAGCACAGAAAACCTCAAAACACAGACTGAAGAATATTTCTGAAAAATTCTGAAAGGACTTCAGAAAGGCTATAAAACTCCCTGTTTCAGAGTTAAAAACAGGGGTAAAGGGAAGACAACAAGGGGAGGGACAGATTCTCTCTCATCCATAGTCACTCTAACCCTTTTTGGCAGGATCTATGGCTAGACACAGTAAAAGCCAGAACACAGTCATACAGACTAGGCACACAACTGGAAAGTTGTAAACTCTGCAGCCATAACTTACTTACATCCAGTTTTGAAGGGGCTTCAGCTTCCCCACTGCTTTCATTGTTAATGTCTCAATCTCATATTAGAAACGTAGTAATGTAGTGCAAATGAAAAACTGACACAACATACCCCAAAACGACATTTAAAAATGAGAAACACATTATGCTGTTATTTGCAAATATTTTCTACATTGCCTGTGAAAAACTGTCCTGAAGAGCTTTTTGTTAGGCTTTAACAATCAAAATAACAACTCTAGCTGTCCACAAGACACCCTTTCTGCGAAGGGAAGCACCTTACAAATCCCAAGCACTCAATTCCTGAAGTTTCTGAAGAAGACAGAAGTTTTGTTTGTATTGTAATACTGCCTGGACTTCACAATTTAACACCGCGTCTTCATTTCCTCTGTTGTGCAAACATGCAGGACAGTGTTTGGAAATGTCTGTGTCCAGAAGATCACCGAGAAAGTCTTATAGACAGAGAAAAACACAGAGGGAACAATTGCAAAGATTTATTTAGCGCATTCTGTGCTTGGCACTTAGAAACAGAGTTCCGTGCATAGGGCAAATCTTTATACACCTTTTTCTTCATACATATTTTACATACCATTTTTATTGCCCTCTTTTATATTCATAATATTGAATCCCCCACTAGGCATATAAATACATTTATCTACAACACCTCACAACAAATCTCAATAATATTTGTTTTCTGTTACTTGGTATTTGCATTTTCACACAACTTAAATGCATAACTTGCACCAAGCTACAGTTGTTTTCTTATTTTTAAAGGACTTGAAGAAAAAAAAAAGAGGAAAAAAAACAGAAAAGAAAGATGTCAAAAGGCAATGATCTATTTGGTTAAACAGAGATCATGTGGCAGACGGGAGGTTGGCAAATAATTGACCTCACTGTTACTGAAATGCTAATGGTTTTCTATGGCAAATCTTGCATGCAAGGCCAGCTGCACTTCTGTAGAACAGAGCTCTCTTTTCTCATTGCTCTTCCCCGTGAGCTCAGTCTGTACAGTTTCCTCCCATTGGGTTGAGTGCTATGGCACACACATTCCCCACAAAGGCTGTCATCCGTTTTGTTTTGGTGCATCACTTTGGGTCACATCCACAGGAGCTGAGCTCCCTTCTCCCCCATGCATCTTTCCGAAGAGCAGTCCCTGCTTATGTCTGAGACTCACTTGTGAGTTAAACCTTTTCTTTCTCTTCTTTCTCTCCCACGTCCATCTACAGGCTGGGTACTGGTAAGCCTGACCATCGCAAAGAAACTGCTAGTCCATGGTGAAAATGCAGAAACCTCTTTGAGAGATGAAGATCCAGCACAGCAGCACCATTCCTGTGCTACAGTGGCAGAAGGACCCAAGGGCCACTGTTCACTTCAGTGATGGGCTGAGTCACTCCAGCAGTGAGGAGTGGTCACAGAAGGGGAAGGTCTTTAAAGCTATGGGTAGTGCAGCTTCAGAAGATGAAGCCTTGGGAAGACTGCCTTTCTTCAACACCCAGAGGAGGCAGCACAGGGGCATGGCTCCCTTCACACTGAAAGCTCACACTAGCTGAGAGTTAATGCATAAACCGTATATTCAGATGCTTCTCTCCAGCTTCTCATTAAAGTCATGCCCTTCTCTCTGCAATGTCCAGAAAGAGCAGACACTCCATGCCAGGTCTGGAGGCCCTGGAGTACAACAAGCTGCGATGGCTGTCAGTCGAGGCTTTCCACAAGGTTCTGTGGCACATACCTAGATGACTTGTGTTCTTATTTATCATAACAATACTAGTTCCACTACAAGTTTGAAGGCAAAAAGGTATTTGGATGGGTTTATCCCTGGAAACGACGAAGGTCCAGATGCCTTCGATGCCAAGGATAGGCATGGCTTGTTAGACCATGTGCACAGACATTTGTGAGGAGGAGCCCTGAACCGCACCGTACTGTCTGTTGTCACAGGCGTTGGCTGCCTGCTGGTTGCTGGAGGGAGGGCTGATCATGTGCATCCCGTGATCCATCCCTGTGGAAAGGTATTGCCTCTCTCCAAAGGCCCCACTGGATGGGGAAGAGCAGAGTAAAGTGCTTTGGGAGGTGGTGAGTTTCTCCGGGCTCGCCGCCAGCCTGGGGGAAGCAGGGAAATTGTATCCATAGAGGTTGTAAGGGTTGTGCAGGGAGAAGGCATTGTAGGAGCTCTGCTGCATGTGGCCACCACCGAACATGTGTGAAGAGGAGGAGGTGGAGGCAGGATTGCCTGCTTGCATGACATACTGGAACTGGGAGCTGGGGAAGGATCCCAGCTGGCCGCTGTACGCCTCCATCTTGCTGTTGCTGGGCAGGGAGGAAGGAG
>NW_009928868.1:43135-44269 GCF_000696875.1 Nestor notabilis
AAGGATGGAGTCCTCTGAGGCATGAAGGTTTCAGAGGGCTGTGAGGCAGAAGCGGTGCCACTCTGGAGCCGGTTGTAGCCACTGTCACTCAGCCCTGGGTAGCTCTGCAAGGCAGCCATGTTGCTTCTGGCACACGGGGGATAATCAGACAGGTTGAGGTTGCAAAGCTGGCTCTCCCGGCAGCCCACGTTGAAAGTGTTGGGGGCCAGATGAAAGGCTGGAGGGGAGCAGGATGGAGAGAGAAGGTGAGAGGAAGCAGATGGTGACGGAGTGCCCGTGCTGGAGGTGGTCGGGGAGGTGCCTGTGCTGCCTCCTGCAAAACAAAACACATGGGAGGGTGTTCAGACCCCTGGATCACATCTGCAAAATGAGACTGTCTCATTAAAATCCAGCCTAGCTTAATAAAGAAACAGGAGTGGTAAAATGGCTGCTGGGAAACTCAGCCTTTCTTGGCAAGGGCACTCACTTTATTAATAGCATCCCTTGGTCTTTCCTGCTGCTTTTTTGTTATGACTTTGTTTTTCAGCAGAGGTTTTCTTCCCTTTTGAAATAGGAGAGGGAAGCAAGCCTGCCACAGAGTAATCCAAGGCAGTGGGAAAAGCTGTGAGGAAGCACTGCGCTCAGTCAAGCAATCTGACATTTCTAAGCGTATTTATCCTTCCTTTTTTGGGGCTGGCATGGGGGTGGGAATCCTTTCCCCTTTCTCCTGCTCTGCAGGAAGACCACCAGTCAGTGAGCTGTATGGCCCCACTGCAAACACGTTTCATCACCTATGCAAGGGGCTTGCAGCAGGAAGTGGCTGAAAGCATGCTGGACTTCTGCACTGTTCAACAGTCTTTTCGGCTAGCTCAAGGTGCAGTAGTACTGATTTAGACCGGAAGTAACACCAAAATGAAGGGACACAGGTGCAATCTATAGCCTGTTCCATGGAGCAGAGAAATGGGACTTGTCAGGATTTTCAGCCATGTGCTTTAACTTCAAAAGGGATTCCTTCTGCTGTATCACTGGTGTTAACAAAACATTGATATATATGCATGTCAGTAGTATCAATGTATTATACCATATTTATGCTATGAATGATAGAAGTTATGATTTTTCACAGCTAAATATATTCTATATTCTATATATTCTATA
>NW_009928869.1:0-6509 GCF_000696875.1 Nestor notabilis
ACTGCTGTAGCTGAACCCAGGACACTGCTATTTCTGAAGCCAGGAACAGAGCAGCAGCATCCTCTGAGATAGTTTTGCTCAGCACAAGTGGCGTGACTCCCCCCTCTCAAGCTTGCTGTCTTTCTTCTCTTCACAGTGATCTCCTGGGTGTTTGCAGTTGACCCCATCCTATCTATTTCCTGCAAGCATTCATGGACTTTGTTCTTGCATCCCTCTCATTCAAAAGCAGATAATTTTCTGTACAGTGTCCTCCAGGATGTCTGTCTCTCACATTCTCCTTCTAATGACAAGGGTCCTCGTAGCCCAGGTTTTGTCACTCTGGTGTGAAGTCCTTGCACAATCTTGCTGCCCTCAGGGACGAAGTGCCCTGAACACAAGTAGCTCATAATTGGTAGGTCTGGGCTTCATTTTGATTTTCCCCTATTCTTATTTTTACCCTCCTTCATGTGTCCCAGGGGTCTCCCCACAAGGCTGCAGGCAGCCCTGGTGGATACTTTGCCTGGGGTATTTTTGCTCTCAGGCACTAGGAGGTACAAGAGAGGACTGGCGATGAGGCAGCATGCTGCAAGCACAGCTTGCATGAAGACATGTGTGGTCTGCTTTCCCCACTGCAAAGCTCTGGAGAGGGGAAATGTGGGTGTTGATGGCACAAGAGACTGATGGCTGGTACCCCGCTGGAGCAGGGGCTCCCCAGGCACGCTGACAGTGACTCTCCCTCTCTTGGCAGATCCCTTCCGTGTCCTGGCAGGATGTTGGCGGGCTCCAGGAGGTGAAGAAGGAGATCCTGGACACTATCCAGTTGCCCTTCGAGCACCCGGAGCTGCTGTCACTGGGTCTGTGCCGCTCTGGGCTGCTGCTGTATGGGCCTCCGGGGACAGGGAAAACCTTACTGGCAAAAGCTGTGGCAACCACATGCACCATGACATTCCTTAGGTGAAGAGCGGGGCGTCATGCAGCGGGACTGGCTTTCTCCTGGCAGTGGATAGGCATCCTCTAACTGGCTCCCTCTTCTCCCTGCCCCACAGTGTGAAAGGGCCGGAGCTCATCAACATGTACGTTGGGCAAAGCGAGGAAAACGTGCGTAATGGTGAGGAGATGCATCCTGCTCCTGCATGTGGGAAGATGGGGCTTTTCTGTGGTGCTGGAGGGGAGGAGGAGGTAGTGCTTAAACCCCCCAGTAAGGGCATGAACCCAACAGTCTAATACAGTCTGCTCCTTGCCTCGCTGCAGCTTCCCCTCCTGCTCTCTCTGCTCCTGCCACTCTTATCCCCAGTGTTCCTGGTGGGGCAGCAGGCCCTCAGAGGCACAGCTGAGCCTCAGGGCCCATCATGCTGGGTGCTGCCTGTCCCTGCTCCCGCTGAGCCCCACAGGCAGTAGCAGTTGGTGGTGGGGAGGCAATGGGCAGCTGTTTTCCACCCCCAGCTCTTCCCTGCTGGGGGTGTAGCAGGTTCCGTTGCTGGTGGCTGCTCCTCCAGGTCTTTCTCACCTTTTGTGCTGTCTTCTCCCAGTGTTTGCCAGAGCCAGGGCAGCTGCTCCCTGCATTGTCTTCTTCGATGAGCTGGATTCCCTGGCCCCAAGTCGTGGGAGGAGTGGAGATTCAGGGGGTGTCATGGACAGGTGAGTGAGCACTGTGCATCCTTGGGAGAGCATATACCTGCCTAGATGGGGTGATACACAGGGCTGCCCTGCAAGGCAGAGTCCATCCCAACTCTCCACTTTTCTCCCTCCCTGCTCCCTTGGCCTGGACATTAGTTCTGCTGTTTGCATTGCTGCACATTCCCAATTGCCCAAGCTTGTTGTGCAAACATATGGTCAGACAAAGTCTCCTCCAGCTGCTTCTGTGGCTGCCAACTGCTCCCTTTGGCCTCTCTGAGGTCATCTTTTGCACCCCTGTTTTGCTCTCCTATTAGCTGCTCTTTCTCTGCAGTGGGAAACCTTTCAGCTGCCTCTGGTAGAAACAAGTATGTACAATGTGGACATACCCAGAAATGGGGTTATTTCCCCCAGGCCTCTTCTGGTGAGCCTATAGTCCCCAGGGAATCCTATTCTCCATCCATGAGAGGTTCTGCAGAGTTCTCCAGTGACACCATGTGTCCCTGTTGTCCCATCTTCTCACAGACAAACCACTAGCTCTGGAAGGGGCTGGGTATGGTGCCTGTTGGTTGCCTCAGGTGATTGCAGGACCTGGTAGAGATATCCCTATTCCAGAAGGTCTGTGCAGCCCTGAAGTACTGTGCTACCAGACCAGCTTAAGCCCCATGGCTGCAGAGCTTGGTCTGCTGTTCACTGCCCTCAGGACTGTTTGGCAGCATTGCTGGCCTGCCAGGGTGTCCTCAGGGTGGCAGTGGGTGACTTGCCAAAGCCTAGTTGTGTGCATCCTGTCTTGCTCCTTGCAGAGTTGTCTCGCAGCTCCTAGCTGAGCTTGATGGCCTTCATTCCACCAGAGAGGTGTTTGTCATTGGAGCTACCAACAGGCCTGACCTCCTGGACCCAGCTCTGCTCCGGCCGGGCAGGTATGTTGTATCCTACTCTGCTTCCAGGTAGTTCCCCAGAGTTTCTCAGGCAGTGATGTGCTGGACTGTGTCCCCACCATGTTCCCTCCACAGAGGCTGTTCCTGAAGCCCCTTGGCCCTGGCTTGCCGGGGGGAAAGGAAGCCAAGAGGAGGCCAGTGCCTGTGGCTGTAGCAGCAGCACAAGATACCACTGCTTGTCAGCCCCCACCACTCTGTTACTGCCACAGCAGCGCAGCAGGGCAAGAAGGGACCTGCTGTGGCACCAGACTGGTGGGAGCAATTGGTAACCCTCAGCCTGTCTTCATACCTGTGGCTTGCCCGTGGCAGGGCAGGACTTTGTATCTGCTGCTGTTGGACCTTATGTGGTTCTTGTCAGCCCATTTCTCCAGCCTGCCTTGGTCCCTCTGAAGAGCAGCCTTGCCCTCCAGCACACCAACTGCTTTGTATCATCCATGAATTTGATAGCACAAGGAGTTGTCTCAGGGCCACCTTCAGTTTCTGGTGCAGCAGGGACAGGCTGGTCTGGACCTCTTCTCAGCTGTCTCTCCTCTCTGCTGGCAGGTTTGACAAACTGGTCTATGTGGGCATAAATGAAGACCGGGAGTCGCAGCTGCAGGTGCTGAGCGCCGTCACCAGGAAGTGAGTAACCCCAGGCTCTTGCAGCAGCCTTCTGCCACCCACAGTGGGTCACAGCCTGCTTAGGGTTGGTGTGTGGTGTGCTCCAGCTTGGCTTCATGTCTGAGCCCTGGGGAGCACCTGAGGCACTGGCCCACAGCCAGCAGGTAGGGGAAGATGATGGGGCAGATCCCTAAGCACAGCTGGGGCTGGTTTTCCTGCAAGATGGCTCAGGTGCTGTCAAAGTGGAGAGGTTGGCAGAGTTCTCCAGTCACCATGCACACACAGAATTATAGAATCAGCTGGGTTGTAAAAGACCTTCAAGATCATCCAGTCCAACCGTTCCCAGCACTGCCAAGGCCACCACTAACCCATGTCACTGAGGGCCTCATCTACGAGGTTTGTGAACACTTCCAGGGACGGTGACTCCACCACTGCCCTGGGCAGCCTGTTCCAATGCCTGACTGCCCTCTGGGGAAGGAATTGTTCCCAATACCCAGTCTAAACCTCTCCTGGCGCAGCTTGAGGCCATTTCCTCTTGTCCTGTCTCTTGTTCCTTGGGAGCAGAGACCAGCCCCCTCCTGGCTCCATCTTCCTTTCAGGCAGTTGTTCTTGAGGAGCTCAGCCAGATCCTAACAGTGTGATGAGACTACAGTGTAGCAACATGGGAAGCTCCATTTATCTTGCTGCCTCTCCTGCTGTGATGCTGAGGGGTCTTCAGCCTGTGCTCTGTGTGTCTTTCCCCATACTGGTCGTGTGGGATCTGTGAGCAGCAGGATTCTGCTGCTTCTCCAGCTTCCCTGGGCTCCTGAGAGCATCTCTGGAGGAGGAAAGCAATCCCCACAATGTGAGAGCAGAGGTACCACCCACCACAGCAGGGTGAGCACTTGTGAACCTGCCTCTCTGGGGACTTCCCCACCTGGACAGCTGTGATCACTGTTGCTTTTGAGGATAGGCTCACAGGAGACAAGAGCATGGGCTGGCTACAGGCGTCCTTTCACACCAGTGTTGCTAGTCATGCCCTGCAGCACTGTGCTGGTACTGAAGGAGGCTGACTGTCTGCAGCGTGGCTCTGATACAGTGCTTTGGTGTTACAGTGGTTTGTACTGTCTCTAATTAAACACGTTTGTGTCCAGCCCTGGCCATAGGCTGTTCCCAGGCATGTGGAGCACTCGATGTCTCTTGAGTAAAAACTCAAAGTTGCCTTTGATCCTGCTTAGCAGGACACAGGACCTTGCTGCAGGGATGTTCCAAAGACAAGTGACTGCATTTAAAAAACAAACACAAACCCCCTTTGATTTTTGTTTGGGGCACGCAGAGCACAGTGCAGAAGCTGTGGAATGTGGGGCCCAGTCATGATGGCTACCCTGTGATAGAATCATAGAATAGTTAGGGTGGGAAAGGACCTTAAGATCATCTAGTTCCAACCCCCTGTGTCTCTCCTGGTCTTGTTTTTGTTCTGTGGGCTTTACACCTGCAGGTTTCTCTCTCTTGGCAGGTTTCAACTGGATCCCTCTGTGAATCTCACCACAGTCCTAGAAAAATGCCCAACTCAGCTGACGGGAGCAGACATCTACGCCCTGTGCTCCGATGCCATGATGTGTGCTGTCAAACGCAAGGTGGAATGGATCGAGGAAGGTAGGAGCCTGGCCCCTGCCTGTCCCACACAGGGAAGAGTTACCACTGCTGGTGACTGGGCTGTGCCCAATATCTTTGGGACCATGTGTGAATGCTTGGCTCTGGCTTACTGCAGCAGTTTAGTCATAGAATCCCAGGCTGGTTTGGGTTGGAAGGGACCTTAAACCTCATCCAGGTCCAACCCCCTGCCATGGGCAGGGACACCTTCCACTAGAGCAGGTTGCTCCAAGCCCCTGTGTCCAACGTGGCCTTGAACACTGCCAGGAATGGGGCAGCCACAGCTTCTCTGGGCACCCTGTGCCAGGGCCTCAGCACCCTCACAGGGAAGAGTTTCTTCGTGATGTATCATCTCAATCTCCCCTCTGTCAAGTTTTGTCCTGTCCCTACAGGCCCTTGTCAGCTACAAGCCCTTCTCCAGCTTTCTTGTCACCCCTTTATGCACTGGAAGCTGCTCTAAGGTGTCCCTGGAGCCTTCTCTTCTCCAGGCTGAACCAGCCCAGCTCTCTCAGCCTGTCTCCAGAGCAGTGGTGCTGCAGCCTGTGGAGCATGTCCATGTCCCTCCTCTGGACTCGCTCCAGCAGTTCCACGTCCCTCTTGTGTAGTTGCCCCAGAGCTGGACACAGGACTGCAGGGGGGGTCTCACCAGAGGGGAGCAGAGGGGCAGTTTTCTGCAGATTAATCATCTTTACCTCCAGTGCTTGACCTCAGGGAGAGGGAGAGAGACACAGGTTTTCCTTCCAGTCTCTGGTGGCTGGAGAGGAGGCTTTTGGATCTTGCTAGCTACCCCTGTGCTTGTCTCAGCCTGTTCCTGTCCTCTCTCCCGCAGGGCTGGATAGTGAGAGTTCTGCTCTGATCCTGACCATGGATGACTTCCTGCAGGCTGCTGCAAGGTTGCAGCCATCAGTCTCTGAGCAGGAGCTGCTCAGGTACAGACTCATCCAGCAGAAGTTTGCTGCCTGCTGATGCTCAGCAGAGCTGGGACTGGAGTGACGAGCACATTGTGCAAAGGGGTGCGAGAGAACAGGCACAGGCACCTGCGTGCCCTGCTCTGATGGTTCCTGGGCCCCTTCTTTGGAGCTTGGTTGGAAATAGCAGCTGTGCAACTTCTTGGGGTTGGTGGAAGCAGTGCTCTGCTCAGCTGGGCTGGTTCTGCAGTAGTCCCTTGCCTCTCAGAGCACTGTGTGGCTGCTGGGAGCACACTGGGGCCATTCCCCCACAGGGTGGAAGCTGAGTCTCATGGCTGTGGGCACTATAGGAGTGTCTCATGGGTGACAGAGCACTGGTGAGGAAGCAAAGCCCAAATTGCTCCTGGTTAGGCAGCAAGAGCAGGAATAGCTTGTTGGGATGTCAGCCCCCAGTCAGAGGTGCTGGCTGGAGGGCAGCAGAACACAGGACACTGCTGCAGCTTGCCTGGCCTCAACACGGGATCTCAATAAATACAGTGGTTTGGCACTGGCTATTCATTGACTGGCCTCAGGTCTTTGCTTGTTTGTAGGCTCGGGAAGGTCCCTGTGAGCCCCTGGGCAGGTTGGGTGTTGTAGAGGAACCACTGTCCTGCAGGTGGAGGGGAGCACGCCTGCAAACCAGGCTGGGGTCACCCTCCAGGAAGGCTGAAGCCCATGGCAGGTGAGGAGAGGCTGAGGGAGTGGATTTGCTTGACCAGGAGCTGAGCATCCTCTGCAGGGGTAGCTCAGCTCTTCTTGGAGGCGCTGGGTGAGAGCAGAAGTGGAGGCAAATTGTAGC
>NW_009928869.1:6600-9050 GCF_000696875.1 Nestor notabilis
CTGAGTGCCTGACCCCCTTTGCAGTCCTGTCCCCCCTCCTCTTACAGCCCGCAGTGGCTGCCAGCACCATCATGTGTGCCCTGCTTCCTGGCCTCTGCCTGGGTGCTACATCAATCCATTCCTGTGCCATGTGTGCAGCCGTGTGTGTGGGGCCGGGGGTAGCTCTACCTTAAGCCCCAGCCCAGGGGTGGTTGCTGCCAGGTTTTACCACTGCACCAAGCGTGGCTGTCCAGGACCACCTCCCCATCCTGCAGGACTGGTTCTCCAGCACAGAAGACCAAGGGCCCTGCTGCTCTGGCACCTGAGCGTGTTGAGGCAGAGCTGTCCCTGACCACAACGCACTGCTAGATGTGGCCACCACCTCTTCCCCAGGGCAGGAGCTGCAGCCACAGCAAAAGCAGGCTGGGGTGTGCGGAGCCTCCCCACCCTGGGGGGGCTGAGGGTGTCCAGGGAACGGGTCAGAGCCTGGTGTTGGGAGTGCAAAGGGAGAAAACTGGTTGCACCCATGAGCTGTGCTCAGCGGAGATGTGCAACCACCCACCCAGGAGCCCCAAAACCCACACCACAGGCATGACTGACCCCTGCAGCTGGGGCTTGGGGGTGAAGCTGTGCCTGCACCCACCTCATGCTGCCCCAGGCTGGGTGCTTCTTTCCCTGGGAGTCCTGAGGAGGCTGTGGCCGTCCCCTCGCCCCGTCCCCTGAGCACATGGACACACGGACCACAGGCTCCAGTAGCTCTCACGAGTGTTCTTAATGAAGGGGAGGGGACTCCCAGGCGGCTCTCAGCAATGTCCCCAGCCCCATGCTTGTCCCCAGAGCTGCTGGCAGCTCTCAGCCCACCACAGTCCCATCTCGGTGGCCCACTCAGGCTGTCTTCTTCACGACGTGGATGAAGTAGCAGGGGACGTGGGCCTGCCCCGGCGTGTAGGGCTGGAAGTCGCCCAGGACACTGTGCTGGCACTTCCCCTGGAAGGCACCTTTCAGCAGGGCTGTGAAGGCCTCCAGCCGGTGGGGGTAGTACGAGAGCCGGAATTTGCTGCGGGGAGGCAGTGCTGGTGAGGCATGGGGACAGCAGGACACAGTGACAGCCCCCCGCGAGCCACCCCTGCAGCCCCTCTCACCTCAGCTCTGGGGCTGCCCCCACCTCAGTGGGGGGGACCTGCACCGTGTAGTCCAGAGTCACCATGTGAGCCTTGTTGTTTACCAGCAGCACGGAGGTGGTGATGTCCTTAGTTAAGTCACTCTGGGGACCGCAGAAGGATGGCTGTGTGGTGGCTCCCCGGGCATAGCCCTTCCCAGCCACCCCTGCAGCCCCTCTCACCTCAGCTCTGGGGCTGCCCCCACCTCAGTGGGGGGGACCTGCACCGTGTAGTCCAGAGTCACCATGTGAGCCTTGTTGTTTACCAGCAGCACGGAGGTGGTGATGTCCTTAGTTAAGTCACTCTGGGGACCGCAGAAGGATGGCTGTGTGGTGGCTCCCCGGGCATAGCCCTTCCCCCTGGCCTCACCTCCGCGCTGGGGTTGGGGCGCAGGGGAGGGGAGTGGGCCAGGGTCCACCAGCCACTCACCTTGTAGTAGATGTTCTTGCCCGGTGGGGCACAGCCCGTGGCCAGGATGTGGTCGTAGTTGCGGTGGTCAATGACCAGGACACCCCCAGGCCGCACCATGCTGGCGATGTTCCTCAGGGCCAGCTTGTGGTCACTTTGGTCCCCTGGAGAGGAAACCATGGCATCCCCAGGCTCTGGTTGTACCCCATGGCAGAGCCTGTGGGGCTTCCTCTTTCCGCTGCCCCCCCCATCTCAGCTTGGAGCAGCCACAGCCCCACCCATGGTATGAGCTCAGGCATGTTCTCAGCCTCACTGGGACAGAGCATAGGGGGAACCCACCACCCCGCTCGTGGCACAAGTCTGGGTGTGTCTCCAGCCTTGCCAGATGTGACAGAGATGCACACAGCTCCTCCACCACTATAGGACCCAATGGCACCACTCATGCCATGAAATGGGGCATGTTCTCAGCCATGACACAGCAGCAACACTGTGTGTAACTCACTGCCCCACTTATGGCGTGAGTTAGGGCACGTTCTCAGATGTGCACAGGTCCATCCCCCTTCCAAAACTCACCTTTGAAGTCTGGCAGGTGAGCGAAGGAGTTCCCCAGGCAGATGACTGCATCAAACCCATCCCCTGGCTTCTCCAGGTCCTTCTCCAGTGTCAGCCAGTTGGCCTCCTCAATGACTGCAGCACAGGGGAGCAGCTGAGGGGGACAGGGACACCCCCCACCTTTTAAAGTTTTCTATAAATTTCTCAAGTATGTCTCCTGCACGCCAGACCCTACCCCAGCATCACCCACCCCTTTCCTGGGCCCTGTGGGTAGTGGATCTGGCCTGGGGCCAGCGGGCAGGTGAGGGCCATGGCCTGTGCTTGCTGAGCAGGCAGCACCGGCAGGTCCCT
>NW_009928870.1:0-387 GCF_000696875.1 Nestor notabilis
TCCATCCATGAATCCATCCATCCATTCATCCATCCATCCTTGAATCTATCCACCTCTCCATTAATCCATCCATCCATGAATCCATCCATCCATG
Organism: Nestor notabilis; assembly: GCF_000696875.1. Classification (NCBI taxonomy): domain Eukaryota; kingdom Metazoa; phylum Chordata; class Aves; order Psittaciformes; family Psittacidae; genus Nestor; species Nestor notabilis. The sequence continues at coordinate 95 of NW_009928870.1, forward strand.
AATCCATCCATCCATCCATCCTTAAATCTATCCACCTCTCCATTAATCCATCCATGAATCCATCCATGAATCCATCTATCCACCTCTCCATGAATCCAGCCCTCCATGAATCTATCCATCCATCCTTCCATGAATCCATCCCTCCATGAATCTATCCATCCCTCCTTCCATGAATCCATCCATGAATCCATCCATCCATCTCTCCATCCATCCACGAATCTATTCATCCATGAATCCATCCATCCATACATGAATCCAACTCTCCATCCATCCCTCCATCCATCCATGACTCC
>NW_009928871.1:0-12648 GCF_000696875.1 Nestor notabilis
CCCGTAGCCCCGTCATAGAAGGCCACCAAATCTGTCAGGCAGGATTTCCCTTTAGTGAAACCATGCTGGCTGTCACCAACCACCTCATTGTTTTTCATGTGCCTCAGCATTCTTTCCAGGAGAATTTGGACATTCTTCTCTAGGTTGTGAAAATTCATTCAAATTACTAAACAATAATACAGTAATGCTAAATAAATTACACTATCAAAAAAAAACCCGTAAAAGGTACAGTCTCCTGAAATGAAAAATAATGTTTATGCTCCAGGTTTAATTTTAACCAAATATTTGTACTTAATCTCTGAAAAAATCAGCAATCCTATAAGGAAATCCAATTTTATTCAGACAGCCAAATGAATAATGGAACAGAATAAAATCATGCTTCTCAAGACAAATGGCCTTTTAAATTTGGGTAACAAGAAAAGCAGTTTAATTCCACTGTGTGTTTGGCCTATATAGTTTTGACCTGTTTATTCATGGTATTAAGTAAAAATAACTGAATGTTTACAGTACTGCATAAATGGTCACTAAATTAACTTAATTCTTTCCGATTTTGATCATTCATGTCATTAATATACATGCTTAATGAAACCTGAGTCAAGAAGGCAAGCAATTTAGTTTTGATTTGATTTTATTCACCACTAAGAAGTCAAAACAAGCAACAAATCAAACTTCAAACACTTGAGCCATTGAAAATAACTACCACAACTGGCACCAAGATTTTACTGATTAACTGGGGATTTAATAATCATTATAGGTGAATGTTATTTTCCTTATGGACACTAAGAGTGAATACCTTTTATAAGCACATATTTCTGTATTCAGGATATGTCCATATGGTTATCTGCTGTCCTCAAGGCCCTCTTAAAAATGAGATGTTGCACTGCATGAGGTTATCATGGGAGCACAACTTAAGGTGCAATAACTACTTGCTATCACATTCAGCCATGTAATGTGAAAGATACTAACTTGCCTGCACTGTGTGTGCGATTCAATAGCATGCCTATATAGCCTAGACTGGATCTCCTGTCTGGCTTTTAATTTGTTCCCAATAAATGACTCTTTGCATACCCATAAAGATAAATAATGTGACAAAAAACTGAAGAAATTTTCAGAGTCCAACATTTTCCAGCATTTCTAACCAAAGTTGTCTTACATAAAGATCTTTCTTCTGTGCTTCAGTCATCAAACACCACTAAAAGTTTATCTACACAGGTCTCATAAATAATTTTTGACAAGTACTCTCTATAGCAGTCTCAAATAGATATTTTTTTGATGAGTACTCCTGATACACATTGAGGATAAAAAAATGCACTAAGATGATGTAGTATTGTGTTTCTTATTTTCCCAAGAATTCCATACGTATGTGTGTCTGTGCATGCCCCTTTGTGTGTGTGTATGTATGCATGTACGTATGTATGTCTTTTCCACCCAAATATATATATGCATATGTATAGCTATGCATGCATGTATGTATGTGTGCATATATGTATACATGTATATATGTATGTGCTACTGAAAGTAGTTTTTCAATGTCAGTTCACTACCTGATTATGAGAACAAACCCGTCCTTTGTAGTCATCTTGGTATGCAGACTGTCAGGCTGATTGAAAACGTCAAGAGGGCAACTATCCTATAACCCTTTGAGATAGTTCCTGTAAATCTTCACTGAGACATACTGGGAGAAAATGTACACTATGCACTGCAATTTCCCATTTTGTGTTTGTTCTGTGAATAGAATCCAAACTCTAGGATCATCAGACCAAAGTATTTCATGACCTAAATCCAAATTAGTAGCAGGGAATGGCAGTTTTATTGCTGAGGGTGAAATTACTTTCCGTTCCAACATTCTGATTTGAAACAAACCTCACTTGGTTTTCATGACCATGACTTGCAGGCACTCCTCAGATGTATATTTTTCATAATTTTTACAGCTAAACAGCACACAGCTGCTCACTCACTCCACCCCAGGTGCAATGGGGGAGAGAATCAGAAGGGTGAGAGGGAGAAATATAGTGGACTAAGATAAAGACAGTTTAAAATGCAAAGCAAAAGCTGTTCACATAGCAAAACAAAACAGGGAATTCATTCGCTACTTCCCATGATCAGGCAGGTGTTCAGCCATCTCCAGGACAGCAGGGCTTCATCATGCACAAACTTGGGAAGACAAATGCCATCACACCAAATGTTTCCTCTTCTTCCTTCTTTCCTCACCCATTATTGTTGAGCCCAACATCATATGGTGTGGGATATCCCTTTGGACAGTTGGGGTCAGCTGTCCCAGCTGTATTTCCTTACCAGCTTCTTGTTCACCTCGCTGGTGGGGTGGTATGAGGAGCAGAAAAGGCCTTGACTCTGTGTAAGTACTACTTAGCAATAGCTAAAACATCACAGTGTTATCAATGCTGTTTCAAGCACAAATCCAAAATATAACCCCATATCAGCTACTATGATGAAAACTTACTCTACCCAGCCAAAACCAGTACAGGCCTTTCAATGTATTTTCGTAAAATAAACTCTAAAATATTTCTCAAAGAATCAGAAACTTCTACAGATTCTCCCCAGTGAATATTAGGACAGATTAGAACCTTAAGAAAATTATTTACGAGTTTCATGTCTATTAATATCACCTTATCATTGCAAGAATTTTGTATGAAACAGCATAACTCAGAGCTGCCGAAAAGACTCAACTGTCTAAGATTATTTGTTTGTTACTGAGTGTTCCATTTAACATTTAACATCTTCTCCTGCCAAGCTTTTCAGCTGAGGAAAATTTGCTGCAGTGATGTCAAAATACACTGTTTCCACAATTATTTGCATTCTTTTTTGTTTTTTCCTTCTTCTTTTGTTCTTGAGTTTTTAATACTATTGGAGATAACATCAAATTCATAAAGAATTTTTCTTTAATTTCCCAGTGGGCATGTGAATACCTTTTTTTCCCCCAGATATTTCATATGCAAGCTAAATTTGCAATTGACTGCTGAAGTATTGCATTATTAAAAACCAGGCTAAATATTTCTTTTATAAATACTGCATTAGAAAGAGTTTTGCTGGTATTTATATATAGCAACTTGACATAACTTCTTAAAAAGGTGTTCTAAAAAAAATTAAAGCTGGTGTCCCTGCTATGTGCAACTCTTTATTTTTAACTTCAGAAAAATTTGTCTCTTTTTCTCTGTCCCAACTGTTAGTACCAAGGTAGCCCTTGATGCCTGTAGGCAAAGACAGCTTACATCAAAGGAAAACTGACTCTCTGGAACAAATATAAGTGATCTAGTTCAATGTTCAGCTAACTTTTAAGCGTAAGCAAAATTATACAGCTTTGTGCAGTATTGGCCAACGTAAGAAATCCAGAAAACACAGATGCCAGAAAGACACAGCTGTATGTTTGTCTCTGCCAATCCACCTGATTAAGATTCACTGCTACATACTGGGAAAAATTCTGCTCTCATGTTAAGTAATGTATATCTGTAAATTCAACCAAGAATAGAATATGGCTTGATTCACTATTATTCTTGTGTCAAATTTATTGCCTAATTTTTTGCTCTTGCTTTGCAATCAAATCCCCTCAAAACACGTAGTTGGTTGTTGGGGTCTTTTTTTTGTTTTTGTTTTTTTTTCTTTAAACATTACGGTGAAAAAAAACATTCAGCTGTTACTTTTTTTTTTTTAATTATTCACTTGGTTAAGTAAATCTGCTTAGAGTAAAAGGAAAGATACTTTCTTTTTAATAATAAATAATATGTGATCATTTCCAAGTCTGCTGCCACAGTATGAAAAAAAAAAAAAAAAGAGAATAATGAGAGTAAAAGCCAAAGAGCATAATAGCAGTCTTCAAATTTGCAGAGGTAGCCACAAAGTGGAAGAGAATAAACTGTTTCCCAGATTCATTTTGGTGAAAACAAGAAATAATTGATTTAAGTCACAAGATTAATAGTATAAGCAAGTGGTTTAAGTGCACAGAATACAAGAGACCTTTGCCTAGGAGTGTTATGAAAGGCTCATCACAGAAATCTTTAAAAAGTTTAGAGAAGCATCTGTCCTGAATTATATCATAAAAGTGATCCTGGTTTTGCTGCAGGAAGATAGACCAGATATTTTGACATCCTGATCCAGTCTCATTTTCCATATATTCAGTGAAAGCATTTGCTTTTCACAGGGGCAGATTCAGCTTTTAATATTGCCACAACTTCATTGCTTTAAATGCTTTACCGTTTTACTAAGGGGTAATGGTTTTAAACTAAAAGAGGGGAGATTCAGGCTGGACATGGGGAAAATACTCTTTACAATGAGGGTGGTAAAATATGAGAACAGGTTGCCCAGAGACGTGGTGGATGCTCCATCCCTGGAGACATTCAAGGCCAGGCTGGATGTGGTTCTGGACAACCTGATCAAGTTGAAGATGTGAAGATGTCCCTGCTTATTGCAGCAGGGTTAAACTAGGTCCTTCCCAATGTAAACTGTTCTGTGATTCTATGTATGGCAATACTTCATTAGGCATGTAATCGTAGGTTTTTTTAAAAGGAATGATACTGGTGAAATCCATACTGATGAGGTATGGACTAACAGAGAGCAGTAAGTTTCCCCCTGAGCCTTCTCTTCTCCAGATTAAACAACCCCAGTTCCCTTAGTTGCAACTCATGAGACTTGTGCTCTAGGCCCTTCACCAAACATCCTGTCAAGACATAAAAAGGAAGATAAGCAGTATGGGGAGCAGAGGAGGCTCCTCTGAGGGAAGGGCACAATAGCATAAAACTTCAAGCATAAAGAATGGTGAAAAAGAATTTGCTTCAGTTCACACTCCTTTTGTTAAAGCACTTTCAAACCCAATCACCTTGGTGTCCATAAATAAAGACTATCAAGGCCTGTAAACATCAGTGCTAAATATGTGGTATCAGCTCTTTAGTATTGTATACTCTAATATATACTGAAGTTTATACAGCTTGGTTAGCAGTGTTAAGGATGAGCAGTTTTGTACATGTAGTGAAGACGCTAAATATTGCATGGGAACTGACCACTATGACGATGTGTGAAATCTATCAAAGTTTAAAACTGGTCTGATTTATGGGTCTTCTAAACACTCCTTTCACAGAGATCTCTAGTTCTCCAATTAATTTGGACTCAACTGCAACACTACTTAATGTCTTTAGTTCTCCATGCTCTAACTTGAATTTTAATTATGAAATTTTTGTTAAATACCATGAGAATCCTCCAATTGTTTCTTGACAGAATCCTTATGTTAAGACTGTCTTAAGCTAATTTAGACCCAGATTTAGAAAAATAGAAACCAAATTTGCTCATATAGTGACAATGTTTCAATGTGCTAAGATTCTTGTAATGGGAAAGTTAACACTGCTCATGGTCTTATAGAAGGCATAAACCTTTGAAGGAACAGGTCCCCATCTACATAGGGTTCTGCTCCTTTATTCATTTCTTATGCAGAATTATCAACAATATCAAGAAATTTTTGTGCAGCAGAATAGTATAGCAGAAGTGGGCACTTAGCTAACACAGTGAATCAGGAATCCTTAATTAAGATTAAGAAGCTAAGCTTACAAGTATTTTTTTCTTTTGTTTGTTTAGACTGTCCCTTTAATACAATAACTACTTTAGTTGTGTGTATTTGTGTGATGTTAGATATGAAATATCTATTTAATTAAAGCCCTAGGTCCTGGAAAATTCCCTATAGTTATGAAAATCAAACACCAACATTGTGATTTATAGAAAAATTTTACAGACTTACTAAATTTTGAATCTTCAGAAATATAATTATTTGCACAAATACATTATCACAGAATAAGGTAAGGTTTCAAAAATAAAAAGATGAAACTAAGAAAAAATCCAGGAATGCCATGCTATTCACAGACTCCTGAATCAAATGATTTTGTTTCCATTCAAAACAGCCAGAATGATATACTATGCTTGAACTATAGTCCAGGATATATTTTAAGGAAACATTTGTGATAAACAGAAGACACTAGCATCTCTTAATTTCAAAATGTGCAGAGAATCTCTGAATGTAGTGTGATTTTCATATTTCTCTGTCAAAGATTTGTAATCTAAGTGTTGAGAACTTCTAAGATCTTGTCTTTCATACACAAAAAAGGAAAAGAAAAAGAAAAAAAGCTTGAAGAGCTTAAAATCCTTGATAACTATATTAGAACAGAAATACAGGGCATAATTGGTGCTGAATTTAATTATGTGGAGTATGCAGGGTGAAGAAGATCAGTGCAAGCAAAGAATGAGTATAGGGGTTAAGCTAAGGCCACCAGAGAAACTGCAACTGCACAGTGAGGAAAAAACGGCATGAAAATGTGCCTGCAGAATATAAATGGTAGAATTATTGCCTTGGTCTCCACAGAAAGTTCAGAGACATGAGACACAAAATGGCAAAGCTATTTGCTGAATCTGAGATACCAATGTGATATCAGCATCTCATAGTTGAACTTATCAAAAGTGACAAACACAGGTCTGGCTGATCCCAGTAGTTACAATTTCAACCAGAATCTGAAGAGAACAAAGATTCTGCTGGGTGAGGAGGAGATTTAACATATCAGGGGTCCCAACCCTAATAAACACAAGCCCTTTAAGTTTCTCCTGGCAAAACAGATAAATTGTAGAACAACGCTTAATGATCAGCTATGTTAATAAACTACAGAACAATGTTGTATTTGTTTTACTGGTTTCTGATCTAAATCATGTTACATGGATTTCTTGGAGAACAAGAGGCTTTTGCATACTCTGGCAGATTTCAGAAAATTGGGGAATGGAGAATATTAGAATAGATGAATATCACATAAGAGATTTTTAATGGAGCACAGCAGTGGAAAACTTCAGGAAAAAGAGCCAGTATTGAAGATAAATGTACTAAACTGTGAAGAGAACTCCTTGAATATCTGGCAAGGATTGAGACAATGCAGGGTCTGCAAAGGAAAGACCATAACATTACAGAGCTGATGAGTCTTAATAAAGTCTATGAAGAAACTGTACGTGCTTTTAGCCACTGCAAAGAGAATAATAACTACAGTAGTTTACAGAGCTGAATACATTTTACTTAATTTCTCAAAGGACTCCATTTAAATGCAAAGGCAGTTGCTGCCGCCCAGCTGACATGAGATGAAACACTGATGCAGTAATGCATTGCATTGCCTTCACCATTACAAATACATTATCAAGGGATTATGCTTAAAAAAGTGTTGGGTGCCTTTGAAACTAATGAATGTTATTCTCTATTTTTACACTGGGACATTTCCCATGTTGCATATATGGAACTTCAGGTAGCATTTCAGTATTGCTGCCAGAGCACCCTCAGAACATGTAACAAGACGTTATTGAAGAGAGCCCTATTCTGCCTTGAAAAAGGAAAGGTCTTGAAACAAATATGTTTTTTAACAAATGGCACAATTAAATATTAATAGAAAATATAAAGGAGTAACTACTTTGAAAACAAACAAGGTGCTGTTGGTACAGAACTGAAGAACAGCCTGGGAATTAAAGACAACATTAGCGGTCAGGAGGTTTCATCCTTTGTTTTGGTTATGGCAGAGCCCTCGAAGTGAACTTTGACAGGTGCCCTTTCTCCAGTATTTCCCATTTGTAAGTCATTCACATCCTGAAGATCTGTGAGGTTAATTCCTCCACACTTTCAAATCTGCAAGGAGTTTAATAGCAAGGGTGAGCACCATGCAGTCATAACTAAAATATTGTCTAAGATCATCTCTTTATTTTGGAACTGAAAACAGATATCATGAAGTAATGCTGCAAAGCAAGTTCTATGGGAAGAACAATCACTTGAAATTTTTGGCACAGCTTTCCCATGTAGCATAAGCAAATCCTGTTTCACTGGTATCACTGAAGTGGCATACACATTTACAAACACTAAAATAAGAGCCCAGTTTTTCATTTAAGCCTAGGGTTTTTCTGTGCTACTAGAAATGCTGTAGAACAACTAATGCTGATCATTCGGAGCAATACCAGACTAGTCCTGCAGCACCTGAACAGCTGGAGGAAAGAAGGTTAAATTTTTCTCTCACACGCACATGCACATGCAGACTCCCACTGTAGTCTGTGTCAAAATTCTCTTGGGTTAGAAAATGGGTCAAGCTAGACTGTGCTAAAGCTTATCTACATAATGCTTTTGTTCTTGGGTCTTAGGTTTTCTGACAAGAATCAAGATCAGGAAAATTTTTCCTGCTGCTCAGGTAGAGCTGGTGTTCAAACTGCCTGTGAGGAGCTAGTCCCTCCTGTTGACTTGTTCACTAGGTGAACAAAGACTGTAGCTGGCTATGCTTGCTTTGCTACTTAAAATGAGACAGAGTGGAGTCTTGCTTTCCCTCTTAGCAGCAAGTATTCCTAACAAGCTGTTTCTTTGCATCATCTCAGACTTTATTTCCTCTGAAGCTGAGGATTGTTATCACAATTATAAGCTCCAATTTAAATTAATTCACTTGAGTTTTGGCATGTGGATGTTAAAAAATATTTTTCACCTTCCAGTGCTTTCTGTGACAATTTTCAAGGTTTCTTTTCAAAAGTGCTTCAGTGAAAATACTGAAAATATTTTCTTAGAGATTTTTTTCTCTGCTTTTGAAAAAAGAAAGTATGAAAGAAGCGGCATGATGCCTCTGTCATTGTCACAGAGCTTGCATACTTTGCAGGATCAATGGTTCAACACAGCATCACAAAGCCATTAATACCTGGCTTCTTTGAAGCCCAACCGCCAGCTCAGAAAGACAGAAAAAGCCCACATACGGTGTTATAAAAGCCACATCTGTGTAAAAATCTCTTAATGTAAGCAAATCAATTGACAGCCTCCCCAGGTCTAGAGATGTTTTCATCTTTGTGGTCTTTTGTATCTGTATTGATGAGACAAACCTGTTTATAGTGTAAACATGTAAACCCTTAAGTGCATCTATACTTCATCTTATGCATTCTGAGTAGACCATTCAAGTCAATAGGTGCTCATAGTGCGTCAAAATAAACCTATTCTGTAAATCTTAGCAGTAGAGATGAATGCACTAATCAGACTCCGATTTGTAATTCTTTCTCTATTAACAATGCAATGTTGAAATATATTTTTCAGAAATCCAGGTTTACTGATTTCAGTGCATGTTGGCTAGAAGAAAGGGCTCAACTCACCTCTTAAAAATAATAAAATGTCATCCAGATTTTGAAGAAATAAAGGATTATCTAAGTGGTAGTTCTCAGGTTTCCTAATGACTGCTAATGAACCCTATTTGACACTTCTACAGCATGAACTGGGAGGATTAGAGAAAACATAAGAAATAGTAAGATCTCATATTTTCCTTTTTTCCCTACTGCTGATTTGTGGTGTCCCATGATCATTTTGAAAGTGATCTATGCAATCCTCTGTCTTGGAAACAAATTCATTCACTGAGTGGCTGAACAACATGAGGTGAAATAAATTTCTCAGAAGCCTATCCCTGGAAGGCTGCTATCCATTACCGTTATAAGTTTGCAATGAAAATGGCTTTACTGCTATGCAGAGAGTATGATAAAATTTAAAGCCTTGTGAAAGATACATTAGAACAATAAATATAATTCAAATAATATATTAGTGACAAAATATTGCTGGATGTTACAAGTTTATTTATTCTGACAATTTTTTGAGTTTATCAAAGTAAATGTAGAAATCCTTAAATCTGGAAGTTAACCCAAGGAGTAATAAAAGTGAAAAATGATGCATGAATTGATGTATTCACATAGTATGGGGATTAACACTTTCTCATTTTACCTATATATAGTACCTAGGTTTGCAGACTCTCTGACAGTTGTGATCATCATAAATCAAAAGATTCATCATAGTCAGCTACCCGATTTCATCTTAACTCTTCCAGATGTTCACTGCCTATACTTTAAAAGCATATTATGGATCATTATCCTCTTTTCCACAAGGAGTATCAAAGCCTGTATATCTAGTGAAATTATAATTAAAGCCTGATCACACAAGGCACTGAGTAGCCTCAACATGCAGCCTTATTTACAACAAACAACTTAATTATGTCTTTGAAGACGTGTGCTAAAATACTATTGCTTTAAGTGGGACTTATGTCCAAGCTTAAATGCAGGCATTAGCTTTAAACCTGTAATGAGCTGTGGGTTGATGGCAGTCCTGTAAGTTTTTGGTGGTTGTTCTTCCATATAAATCCAGCTTTAAGATTTTGACACTGACATTATATTCAAACAGACTGATCGAACATCAAATGTATTTTACAATAAATGCTGTAATGAAGCAAAAACTTATTAATTTAAAGTTTTGTCAGACTTTAAATTTCAATTCACCATTGGTATTTAAATATGAAAGAATGCAAGGGTCTGAATAAGTAAAAACAATATTTCATCCATAAAAAAGCCTTTAGTCTTTCCCATTTTCAGGAAAAAAAAAAAGGGACAGAGAAGATATTTAAATAAAGATTTAACCTTAAATGAAATTTCTCTATAAGAAAAGTGTTCTTGCATTGTAACTTCTCTGGATATCAGTCTGTGTTTGAACAGTGGACTGGGATCCATTACTCAGGCTGAATTTTGTACTGTTTTGTTCCCACTCATTGCCATGAGCCGCCTCACTTTTGCAGGAAGCCAGGTATGAGGTATAACATGTTGCTAACATAACAACCTCCACACAGCCTACTTTTACGCTCTGGGTGTGTCCCTGGGATTCAGCCCAGCTGGTGACTACTTTGTATATGCATGCTGCCATCCATCTAGTTACATACTCTCTGAATATGTTCTGGGGAAGAAAAGATAAGCCTAGTAAGGAATTTTGTTTCAACAACACTTTTTGGTTTTAAGTCCTCAGAATTATGACTTCACTGGAAAATACCAGACTTTCTGTGATGTATTGCCTCAGTATTCTGGTCTTACCTTTTGTGAATTTGAGGACTCTCAACATGTCAGACTGGAGACCTCATTCCTCTTGAATGACGTTGTGTTCTATGCTTAGTCCTACCTCTCATGCTAGCAATATCCATTCAAAATTGATTCCCACTTTTTTATCCATGTCTTTTGTATGGCAAGTTTGCCCTTTTCTCTGCAAAGACTCCTTCAACCAAAGATTCAGTGTTCCATGGAAATACTGGCAGTAGCTAAAACACAAACAGCCAATTGTCCTTGGCTGTAGCATTGACAATTTCTCAACAGTAGTATTTATTGGAGTTTTAAACCCTTTTGTTGGTCAGAGCAGCTGTTTGAAGTGCAATTCAATAAGCTATCCAGTGCGAGTTAGACAGGTACTAGCAAACAATACAAAACGAAGTTCTCACTACAGATACATCTTACAATTTAAAAAGTGGCCAACATTACAGGACATCAACAATATAAATTGTGAGGGAGAGAAGATTCCACATACAGCTCTGATTCTTTTTTCATGCCCTTAGCAGTGAAACAGTAAAACAAGATCTGGCAAAGCAAGAGAAACACGATCTTCTTGACTTCAGCAAGCTGTGTGTGCATCATACCCTTCATCTTAACTCTGTGTGAGCTTTAGAATAAAATATGCAGCTGAATTACAGTTTATAAAAATTGGACATTATTTTCTAACTACAACATGTTCATGTAGTATTGGGAGAATGGCAGGGAATGATGTGTTTGCAGGGAAATTCCTGCTTTCTGAAAAAACACAACTTTTACAAGGTAACTTTCTCAAAGTTAACATCTATTCTAAGTTATGGATACGCATGTAGAGCTGCATACTGTACAGATAATAAGATAGAATCACAGTTCTTCTAACTCTCTGCTAAGAAATATATTTCCTTATGTTCATATTTCCTTTTCCTAACCTTGCCTGACCTCTTTTACACTTCCATTTGAGTCAATTGAATCCGTTACCCTAGCCTACCCTTTGGCTCCAATAAAAGGAAAATGAAACAGTATTGGCATACATTGATCTTCTCTTTGTCAATGAAAAAATGAGAATATAGTAGGCTTTTTGTAGGATACTAGCATATCTCAGGTGAATGAAAGATAAAATAAATAAAACTTTCTATAGCAAATGAAAAGTACACAGTGAGTACTTGTTAATGGTTAATTTATGGATATTATCTATGATCCACTTTACAGGATTTAATTATTAGCTTACACCTAATTAGAATGGAAAGACATGTCTGCCATTAAACAATGCAAAATAACACATATCAACTGTTTTTTCTCATGCTTATCAGTTAATTTTGGTTTTACAAATGGTGCTAAACTATTCTGAGAGCTAGATAAAGAAAGACTTCCTCTTTCCTCTGTAATGGTGTCGTGGTTCAAGCCCAGCCGGCAACTTGGAACCACGCAGCTGCTCGCTCACTCCCCCGCCTCTTCCTTCCTCCCACCGTTCCCAGAGGGATGGAGTGGAGAACCAAAAGAATGTAACTCCCAGGGGTTGAGATAACCGCACTCCAGTAACTAAGGTATAATACAAACCACTGCTGCTACTAATAATAATAAGAGAAATAACAAGGGGAGAGAATATAAAATGTAAAAAGGAAAGGAAAAAAACCCCAATAAACCCAAACAATGCAAAACACAATTGCTCACCACCCTCCAACTGATGTCCAGACCAATCTGAGCAGTGATTGGTCCCTTCTGGGTAACTCTCCCCAGTTTATATACTGGGCATGACGTGCTGTGGTATGGAATACCCCTTTGGCT
>NW_009928871.1:12828-13227 GCF_000696875.1 Nestor notabilis
TGCCCCAGCTACTAAGAAGGAGAAAAAAGGACTGCTGTCGCTGAACCCAGGACAAATGGTTAAATATTTTTTATCAAGAGGTCTAGAAGAGTATATAAGTCTTCTATGGAAATGAAATTTACATAATCGTGACTTAGAAACATGTCAGAATATCATGGTCATGCTAAAATTAAGGAATATTGCTGAAGAAATATAGAATATAAAAGTGGGTAGTGGTTGCAACAGTTATTTTGGGATAATACTTACAATTCAAGAGAAACAGCTCAATAATATGGGTCGCATACCTTTTCAGGAAGATTTTTCAATGCAATTTGAAAATACCAGTGAGGGTGTGATCATAGAATGGTTTAGATTGGAAGGGACCATAAAAATCATCTAGTTCCAACTCACCTGCCATGG
>NW_009928872.1:0-45114 GCF_000696875.1 Nestor notabilis
CTCAGGGAGCCCCGAGGCCCGAGTTACCGGTTGTTCCTCGCAACCAGTCGGTCTGATAGCGGGGGTGACGGGTGAGCGACCCTGAGGGGGGCGGAGTGGGGCTCCTGTTTTCTCTTATCGGTGCTGGAAACCCTTCTGCCTCCCTGCAGGCCCCCCGTTTCCTTTCTGCCTGCTGAATCCGACCTTGCTCTTCAGCGGTCCGGTTCAGTTTTCTTCTGCTTCATTTCCTGCCCTCTCAACCATTTGGTAGCTCTGGCTCGGTGGCACATTCCTCCATCCACGCTGCTCTCGCCGGTGTTGTGATGGAGACCTTTTGTATGTACTCAGGCCCGTCTGCTGCTTTCCCCCGCTGTAGGCAAGCCATTCTCTGCCCCCTTTTCTCCGTTTGTGTTGCAAACTGCCCTCCCTCCCACTTAGTGGTATCTCATAAATCATACCACGTTCTCGTCCGACTTGGTAAAGTCCAAACACCTCGCCCTCGGTCTCCGGTGATAGTTTTCAGGTTGAAGGGGTATTTGTTGGGCAGAGGGGAGTAAGGGGGTAGTCCTGTAGCAGCAACTCCAGAGGGACCTCTGCTTTCCAGCAGCAGAGGGATGTGGGAGTGTCAGCTACACGGAGAAAGCAAGGGTTTCTGGTAATAGTCCTCTAATCTGTAGGAAAACCCGGTGACCGATAGAGTCAGTTCAGTGTGTGCCTTTTCTCCAGTCCCCTCGCCTTCCACAGGGGTGAAGGTGGCGATTGCCTTGGCTGCCTCTTTGTTAACCTGTGAGCAGCGCTCGTGGTTGTTCGTGTTCCTGTGAATCGAAGCTATGTTCAGTTCTGGGTGACTGCCAGAAGGCTCTAGCGGGAAGCTGGGTAGTGTGTGAAGTGGAAAGAAGCTGAGTGAGCAGGTCCTGTTTCTTAGAAAGGCGTTTGTTTAATGCATGTGGTCAAGTGGCAGACTCTGGAGTGTCAGTGGCTCTGAACCTGGTGGGGTTCTTCTAAAGCACAGTATTTTGTAGCTTTAATTAAAAAAAAAAAAAAAGGTACAGGTCTCAGAGTTACTTAAACTACTGAAGTCTTAGTGCAGGAAGTCCATACTTATTTTGGGAGAATTTGGCAATTCTTGATGAGGGCCATGAGGATAAGAGGGCTGGAGCACCTCCCTTGTGAAGACAGGCTGAGAAAGTTGGGGCTGTTCAGCCTGGAGAAGAGAAGGCTGCGTGGAGACCTCATAGCAGCCTTCCAGTATCTGAAGGGAGCCTGTGAGGATGCTGGGGAAGGACTCTTCATTAGGGACTGTAGTGGTAGGACAAGGGGTAATGGGTTCAACTTAAACAAGGGAAGTTCAGGTTGGATATAAGGAAGAAGTTCTTTACAGTGAAGGTGGTGAGGCACTGGAATAGGTTGCCCAAGGAAGTTGTGAATGCTCCGACCCTGGAGGTGTTCAAGGTCAGGTTGGACAGAGCCTTGTGCGACTTAGTTTAGTGTTTGGTGTCCCTGCTCATGGCAGGGGGGTTGGAATAGATGATCTTATGGTCCTTTCCAACCTAAACTATTCTATGTTTCCTGGGATATATGCCCCAAAATCTTGTTGTAGAGGACTTGTTTTGTATCTTTTCAAAATGGTTAAAATGTTTGGGGGATAAGGGAGGTATATGAGGTGGTTCCCCAACAGGAAATTATTTCTGAAGTGTTTGGTTTTGGTTTAGTTTTCTTTTTGGTAAAGGACTTTTTGCAAAAACCCACTGGTGGGGAAGACTGACTGGTGTTCTGTTGGAGCTTTCTGTTATTAATCAGACTGAAACTGTTTTCACTTGCTTGTGGAAGTATAGCATCTTAAAAGGTATCAATTAAAAAGGGGATTTTTTTAATGCAACTCTTTTCTCGGTGACTTATTACATATTAAGTTTAAATTAAAGAAGACTGTTCAGAGTCTTCTTTAGGGTAAAGCTCTGCAATACCTACTCCTTGTGATCTCCCCTCTGCCACTGGTGTTACACAAAAACACTGGGGGAATGCATTGTGTAAGAAGAAGCATCCAGCACTTTGTTCTCTTAAATTTCTGCAACCTATCTCTTCCCATTTTTCCCGTCCTCAAGGTCTCTTGTCTGTTATTACAGATAACTGTCTCACAGGGTTTAGGGACTGGCCGAGGCAAAGAACTTCCATTGTGCACATGTAGAGTGGAACATCTGACTGTAAGCTCTTGGGATAGGCTGCCTTGTACTAAGAAGGCTTGGTGTAAAAGTCTCCCCTTCTTATTTGGCTGCTCCTTCTTGTTTGCATTTGGTGACATCTGTTGAATTTAGGAAGAAAAAACAAGACTGATCTTCTTGGTTGGGTGGTTTTGTTGGGTTCCTGTCCTCCCAATTTCTTACAAAGAGACTAGGCCAGTTGGTGCTGGTACAGCTGAGACATGAGCTCAGCTCAGTTTCTCACTATCCACCATCAGCGTGCTACACTCCACCAGTGCTGCCTGTGCAAACCTGGAGTCTCTGCTCTTAGGAATTAGGTGTACCTGTACTCAGCACCAGGACGCTACACCTTTGGATAATGTAAGGGCCTTAAAAAGCTACACTGAGCACCTTAATATTTCTGTTGGTTCCCAAAAGGATAAGAGCTGTGATACATAATGAGGAAAGGCTTGTGTGTGTCTGGCTATTCCCTGAGCACACTCACCTGGGGTCAATTATGCTATGTTGTTTCTGTGTATTTTGTTTCACAGGATGACTGAAGTCATCTGCACTTGGCAGGAGTCTGAGCTGGCAGATCAAACAGATTATTTTATTTTCCCCTGTAATAGAATGAAAATGTTTAATCTGGAAGCAGACAGGCACACAAATCTAGTGATTGCTGGTGTAACTGTGGAGGAGCAGCCATGAGGTGCTGGCTTCCTGATAAAGCAGCTCCTGTAGCTGCTGGGTATGAACTAACAAGCAGTAGGGGGCAGGGGAATCAGCCTGCCCTGTGGTTTTCCTCTGCTGAAGGAATGGAGTGCAGATGAGGAACTGTGAACTGGTGGAAATGAAACCTGCTCAATTAGTGAAAAAGCAGAATTTACCGGAAAATCTGGTATTTCTTCACAAAGTGCCTTCCTCTGCTTTTCTCCTAGCAGTGGCTTTTTGTCTATGTCAGAGTTTCTGGGGATGGAATTATTTTCATATGTGTGCTGTGCAAAGTACACAAAGCACATGCAAATATTTCTAATTAGGGAATTGAGCTCATGGCTGGTCAAAAGTGCAAGTTTTGGATAGCTTATCTCGGGTTTGGAGGGGGCTGGGTTCAGCTTTTCATTAGAGCTCGTCAGTAGTGATCACTGAATGTGTGTAGTTGATCTCATCCCCAGAAATCTTATAAGTCTGAGTTTTATTTTGATGCACAGCAGAGAAAGATAGGGGTGGGAAGGGTGAAACAAGTTGAGTCAGTGTCCCATGTCATTCTTTAGGTTTGAAAGCAACCTGTTAAGGTTCTGTAATTGCCTTGATTTGTACCAGATGTCTGTAGTGAACCATGTCCTGACACCCTTCTGTCAACCTCATCCATATTGGGATGTGAACAGGAGCATAGTGGGAAGCCTGCTGGCTTTCCTGCATCTTTGCTCCAAAATGGCACTGCGTGGAGGTGACAGTGCTTCCTGCCTGTGGTGGGCTTTGGCAGGACTGTCCTTGCTGGGAAGGGCTGTAGGCCTCAATACAGCTCGGAATGCTGCCCTTTCTCACTAGAGAGGACAGTCACTGTGGCTTTAAACTCCCCCTACCCACCTGTATTTTGCTCACCACTTTAAAATCTCAGAGCTTATGTTTGGCTTCACTGAAGGTATGAGCAAGGGAATTGGACTTGTGTGTACAATCACTGCGCACATGATTGTTGATTTTTATTTTTTTTTTTTGTGTCTGCAAACCTGCTGTATTTCCTGATAAAACACTGTGTGTGTGGGGGGGAAATCCCTGACCTTTGGTCAGTTCCTAGTGCAACACTCTTGCTGCAGTTTTATGTTGAATGGGCAATGCCCAAGTTTCCCTAACATATTGGGCTATTTCTTTCATCTTTGAAAGGAAGAGATGCTCCTTGGTCATGTTTCTGGTAGTTTGGTGTAATTGTTGTCAGACCATTAGATAAACAGCCATACAAAGCAAATCATCTTAGATCAGCTGCTTGCTGTATTTTGGTTTTATAGTCACTTCCTGGCTTTCAACATAACCTGTGTTTCCTTCTAAGCCAAAACTGAAAGTGAAATAAATGGTTTGCATTATTTCATGCACAGTTGTGTCTTCTGCTAGTAAAATTGACACTTCTCACCATGCTTCTAGACCTGCATCTGGAGCAGTGTTGACTGGAAGATGGAGACATCTTGTTTAACTGTTTAGGTTTGCCCTGGCACTAGGAAATGTGTGCCTCTGGGGGCAGCTGTTCTGCACTTCTGAGTTTCCAAATGGCTTGTGCTGTGTTTCTTTGAAGGGGAATATTTTCTTAGCTGGGTATTGTTGTGTCAAAGGTGTTTGAGAGGTGCTTTCTTTTATGCTCACAGTGTTTGTGAAGCATTGCTGTCAGAAGGCTTTCATCGGGGCTATGAATTCTGTTTTGAGTTACCATTGGTTTTGGCTGCCTGGTTTGATGCACAACTTCTCTTAAATATTCTTGAGGATGTCTGGGCTCCTGTCTAAAGACATTCCTTAAAGATTATTTTGATTATTTTTTTAATTATTGTGGTAGGAGTAGGGGGTTGCAATGCAATGTGGGAGAGAAGTCTCCTAAGAGCCAGTGTGTTCAGTGTAATCCAAGGAGCAGTGTCGGGCCATCCTTCTGGGGATTGTCTCTGGTTGTCTGTACTGGTACATGGTTATTTCATAAAAGTAAGGAATGCAAGAGATGATTATAGAACTGGATGCCTTAGGTGGAAGGAAGCCCATATATAAAATTCATGGTTTTGAGTAGCTGTCAAATAGTGAGACAGGGTTGGGTACACTTTTGGAGCAGATAAGCATGCAGCTGTGAAGATTTCTCTTTACAGGATAACTCTTCCTCCATAAATGCTTTAAGTCTTTTCTTTATAGTGAATGTGCCAAGTCTAATCAGGTAAATGCTCCACTAAAATAATTCTGGGGAGTACCAGCAGTAAAAATCCTCTTGATAGTAAATTGTCCTGTGCACTAAGCTGTTCCTTGGTAGCTCCTTGGCTGCCATCGTGGGTGTGGTGCCAGGAACAAGTGGACTTGTTTTGACTAAGCAGGGAGCTTTGATCAGGATCTCTGACAATGTATTGCTCCTTGGATGTGCATTCCCAAATGACCCACGCTGATTCAGTATTTAAACTTCACACTGTGAGCATCTTTACAGCTTCTGTTCTTTTTGGAAGCAGTGCAGACATTCCTGGTACTTGTGAGTCTGGAAGAGGAGTTTTTGTCTAGTCATATGGTCTGAAGGTAACTGAAGGCAGAGAATGCTACTGTTAGTTGTGACCTGTGTCCATACAGCCACCTTTTTGATTATTATTTTTAATAAGCTTCCTACTTTGCTCACAAAGGAAAGACAGTTTTACATTCCTCTTTACTGTTGGTATCAGTTGTGAAAACATCTAGGTTGCAAGATGAAGTGGCATTCTTGATATGCTGACTAATAGATGATCTGTGCTCATGCTGGCACATGACAACAGTAGTACCTGTGTTAAGGAGGATGTTCTTGTCCTCTAGGTGGCATGACAGTCATTGTATCCAGTTCCACTTTCTGAGGTCTTTTGGTTGGCAGTTCTTGTCAGAGCCTGTTAAGTGTCACCTGCATCTGTCAGAGGCACTATTGCCAAGGGATAAGAGACCATCCTCTCAGCTCCGGGGACTGAGCACTTTGCTGCTCAACTCTAAATGTATGCCAGAGTGCAAGTGACTGGTGCCGATCCCCAGGAGTGCATCTTCTAGATCTGGAAGCAAGACTTGCATTTCCCTGACTTGGTGCTGTCTCTTGCACATCAGTGACAGCTGGAGTTTGTTCCAGTACCCCCCACTTATCAATGTTAGTGAGGAGCAACCTGCTTGCAATCTGTTTGGCCTTCCTTTGTAATGTCAAAAGACTGGAACTGTGATTCTTCAGTCTTTCCTGTTTTCCAGTCATTTCCAAGAGGCAAGTGGTAAGAATAGCTTGAATATGCCCTGTGAAAATATGGCATGGTTGTGTTTTAGCAGTTGGACTTGGGAATATAAAGCTAACCCGGTGAAGACCAGCAGCCTTGAAGGGTGATAGTGCCTTTTCTCTTCATCAGGGTTTGCTCTGCTTCCTCCTGCCAGATCCTTGGGAAAGGTAGAGGTATTTTCTTAACATTGAGGAGGTGAAATGCAGGATGGGCTTACCTGACTGCAGGTACGCTGTTCAGCACCAAAGGGGGGAAAACTAAGCTCAGTCACACATCCAGAAAAACACTGGCACTGTGGCTGTCAAGATCCAAGTCTCTCTCCTTCCTCTTTAGTGTGGCTATGCCCAAAATACAGAGATGTGCAGATTCCATTTGGGGCCAGCTCTAGTTAGCTGAATCTAAATCCCAGCTCCAACCTTTGGGGCAGTTTGAACTGCAGGCTTTCTGCTGACTCAGCTGTATCTGTAGGCTGGCTTCAGAAGAATACTGAACAGTGTTGTCATGCTACCTCCATCATTGGTCTGATCTAGAAACCACAGTAATAAAAAGTTCCTGCTTATATTTTTAAGACTTATTAGTGATACGGTTAAGTTCAATTTTGAGCCAAATGAAAATAAAGGTTGATGAGTAAGTTGGATGTTTTTCCTTCTAAGAAGTCAAAGTACTGCCCTGATAACTAGAAGATTGCTGCAATTCATGTCGTCATGGAGAATTATGATCTTGGGGAGCCAAAATCCTTAACAAAAAGGCCAGTGGAAACCTCTTTAGAATTATCTAACAAAGTTTTTCTTTCAAAAAGGAAAATAAAGCCACAGCAAATGCACAGTGCAGTGTATTTCCAATTCAAAACTCATAGCTGAGTTAGTGTCTAGGCTGAGAGGTTCACTCTGCTAAGGCAGCATAAAGAAACAGGTGAAAACGCCCTGGCTAAGGAGGTAGTCAGACAAGCATCCATTCGTGTTGGGTTTTTGTGTTCTCGTTAGCGTTTCGGTGCCACCGAATACTGGCAGATAAATGTACACTGAAACTGTTAAGAGCAGGGAGTACTTAAATGTATTTTTGCATCAAAGGTGTTATGAGAAACTGCCTGTATTTTTATTTTTCGCTTGCTGGAGTGATTGGTAGTGGCACTATTTGCATCTTAAATGAGAATGCAGTCTGAAGCAGTTATGCTTGTGAGTAGCAGGGAGGGTGGATTTAAAGAGTCTTGTGGTTCCTTACAAGCATGGTATCAAGCAAATAAATCACAAATGACTGGGGGATGGGCTTTGCCCTGGGCGGTGTAGATGCTGGCATCTCACAGCATTTTGCTCATGGCTTGTCAGTTTTGCTACTTCCAAAGTGAAGCTATTGGTGTAGCCTCCCTTGGAGGCAAATGTATGGAAAGTGCCTGTAATCTGGAAGCTGCGCTCCCTGTGGTGGAAAAAGTCCTGAGAAACTTCAAGCCAATAGCTTTAGTATTAACCAGATGGCACCACACCTTCACTTCAGTTTCACATCAGCAATATATGTCAATATATGTCAATGTCTCTGTTCCCCACTGCCCTGCTTTTCTTTCCGAAGCCTGGAATCAAATTCTACTTTTGGAGGACAGTGGGTCTCAGATGAGGCAAAATCACTGTTACAGGCTGGCATATCCTTTGCATATGGTGTTGGGGACAGATTTTCTGTTGGTATGATAACATCCTGTTTATTCATCTTGCCACTTGCAGATCATCAAGCTATCTTCCCTTTTGCTGTCTGTTTCCCCTCTATCTCCTTGCAAAGTCTAAAGTGCATGTGCAGCTGCTGTGGGAGTATTCAGGCTTTAGCTATAGCTAGAGAAATACGAGAAAAAGCTCTGGTATCTGCTGGTAGTTGGGCTGTTTAGTTTCTCTTGGGTTCATGGTCTAGGAATTGAGTATGGCAGGGTGATGGAGATTCCTTTGGGGACTTTTGGCTGTATGATGTGGGATTTGCTTATCCTGTTGTGACTTGAAGTGCTATGGATAGTATTCTGGCACAGCTTAGAAGATCCTAAACCAAGGAACTTCTTAAGTCTGTGGTGCTGTTTCCCTTCCTCACTTTCCAGAAATGGCTGGTTTTGTAAAGCAGCTGTGCCTGTGGCAAGTTTTCAGAAAGACAGTGAAATGGAGTGGGTTTGGATTGATACAAGTGTTTAAAATGTCAGGTAATACCAAGTGCCTTGGTTTCCCTGCCTCTCAAATGATGCCTATTTTGTAAGGAGCTCTGAAGCTCAACAATGAAATGTTTGCCTATGAGAGACAGGTAAGAGCCACCAGGTCCAGGACAGGACAAACAGATACCATTTCATTTCTTCAATAATGATGTCATCCTGACTGCCAAATATAAAGTTCTTTGCTTTGAGCTGTTAGGCAAAGCAAGCAGTGCATAGGTCAGAAGGTTTTTTCCTTGTTAATGACTGATGCTTTATTGCAGTTTCTGCTTTGAAGACTTGTATTCACTCCTGCCTGAAATGTGAGACCCAAAGATAAGTATCTTGACAACTCACACAACAGCTCGGTTGCCTGATGGTGTGTCTGCCCATGTGTTTGTATAGAATGTGACTCAGAATGCAGATCAGTTGTTAAAGGAGTCAGTCCTACAGGTGTGTTGCTTTACTGGAAAGGCATGTTTTCATTACCAGGCTGATTCAGTTGAGAACAGTAATTCACAGGCTGAGCTGTGAGGAGAGGTAAAGCATCTGAGGGGAAGTGATAATAAGAGGCATTATTCATGAGGTGGTTTGAGCTGGCTTAAAGATGTAACAGAAGCATGACAAAGGTATGAAAGCTGTGTGGTGACTTAGCCCTGTTGTGGGATTCCTACTCCTGTTTATGGCAGCCTTGAGATCTATTGAGAGTTCCCCCTAACAGGGAAGAAAATGCTACCAGCTGATTCTTCCTGCCATGTGGGGAGCTGTTGATGACCTGCTTGCAGTGCTTGGAGGTACAGCAGAGCCCCATGCTGGTCTTGGAGCAGGTGAAACCTTGCATACTTTGCATCTGTACTGTTCTCATGTGTAGCTCCCCACCTGGGAAAATAAAATGTGTGCTTGCAGTATTTGCTTTTGACATACATAGTATGTGGCAGCGGTACGGCAGGAAGGACCTGGTTTGTTCTCTCCTTGGCGTAACTATGGCCAGTGCTGCCTCTTTGCCCCAAGGTGGCATGGCACCACCAGCAAGAGAAGAGTGCTAGACAGTGGACAGGGCTCTTCCCCTACCCCTCCCAGGACTGCAAGAGGTGGTTCAGTGGTGTGGGAGGAGATGCAGGTGTGGAAGAGCCATGGAGTGCTAATTGTCTTGCAGTCCTGCCTCCCCCTCTCTTCTGCCCTACAAACTTGCTTGGCATCTCTCCTTAACACCTGGAGTTGGGGCTTTCTGACACTGTCCTCTTGTGTTGCCACCCCTCACTGATGGGCCACAGCTGGGAACAGCTGCTCTGGTGAGTTACTTGAAAGATTTAAAGGCTAATCCAACTTGGGGTGAGAGGGAGAAGGTGGGACACCAGACCTGAAGGACCTGTGTTGCTGGAGGAGAGCAGTACATAACTATCTCTCAGGATGTACTCAGCCTACTCTAAAAAGTTGTGATTGCCTTGGGGGCAGCCTCCACAGAATTGGTCTTGTGAAAACTGGCATGTGTGGGGTGGGATGAGGCCTGTCCTTCTGTGCTGACAAGAGGCTGGTAGATGTGCTTTGGCTGTAACTATGTTTACTTCACATATACATTTTTACATCCTGTATCCCAACATGATGTTGAGTTGGAATGGACATGCCCCACAATGACTCTTAAGAGCTATTCAAGGGTCCTAAACTTGTGTTTAAGATACCATGTGTGTGTTTTTTCCCTAAGGAAATGAAAAGATCTGATCCAAAAAACTGGTTGTAGCCTTATCTGTTGAACACTTCAAGGCATCTCGTGGTTTCTCAGAGGCAGCTGTTAACGCATGAAACTTGCTGTATAATGAGTGAATTGAAAGTGTGAAAAGGAATCATGAATTAAAATTAGTCAGTATTTCAATTAAAAAAAAATCATACTCCATAATATTTATTCTAAGACTTTCAGCTGCCCTAAAGCAGCCTTAGCGAATGCTCTGGTTTTACTCTGAATCTGAATGGAAATGGTGTTTGTAGCCTTTTATCTTATCTTTCTCCATTCTCCAACTAAAATTTCTTTTCACCCAATATGAAGTAACCTTTTCCATCCCCCAGAAAAGGTCTTAATCTGACCTAAAACTACAAGGTTCCTAAAGTCTTAGTGCTTAAAAACTTCAGGTGGCTTTAGCATGGTGATGATATTTGACTGTTTGGGGTTTGCTTTGTAGGGTGCCAATTTTTTTGAGATTCCATTAAGGGATTTTGCTTCTCAGGAGGAACTTTGTGACAAGCCAAGCCTCTTGCATTGATGGAAAGTAATTACCTACAACTACCTGTATTGTAGCAGGGAGACATTTTGCCGTGTGAGAGAAATCCTTTTTCCTGTTCTCTGCTATGTTTGACCACCCAAGTAGAAATTTATTGCCTGAGGGTTGGAACCCTTCAGGGGGGACTTCCACTGCCTGGGTGGTGCTGCTTTGATTCGGGGACTTCAGTTCATTATCATCTTCAGGCCTCCCTGCCATATTTTTTTTACCATGTAAGTACTTTGGAGTGTGGTGGATTTTGCATTGTTCTTTTTTTCTTATCTGTGCTAATGTGCCCAAGAGTCTAAACTTGCAATTTGCAACTCTAATGTGTGATTTTAATATCTATTTCTGTGGCTGAGGTGATCCCCTGAGGGCAAGGCGAGTACTGCATGTATTGTGTAGGCCTCTTCCCCATTCACACCCATTAACATCTCTAGGTGCAATAGGTACCCTGGCAGGGCAGGGGCTACACAGCCCCTTTCTGTCTGCATTGAGGCTCCTGTTGAGGTGTTTTACCTTTGCAGGCCACCCAGGGAAGACATTTCTGCCAAAACCAGCATATAAGCTTCTGCCTTTCTTTTGAAAAGCAGAAGTGCTTTCAAAACACGGTGTTCAGTCTGTAGAGGTACTGACAGGCACCTTTCCTGCCCGTTTCCAGGAACTGATGTGAGGAACATGCACAGGCAGACAGGCTCCATCTGCTGTGTCCTGCCTTTGCAGGCCTAGCTATATGGGCGTGCCTAGAATAGATCTGGATCTCTTTGATTTGCATTTTTCTGCTCTGGGGATGGAACAGTGTGCCTCTCTTCCTTCCCATACTGGAGTGCTCTGTGCTGCTGCTTTTAAAGCAGAGAGTGGGAAAAGACAGTAGTGTTTCTTTCTGTTGCCTCTTTCATGAGTGTTTGGACTGAACCAGATGAGTTTCCCAGCAGTGTGAAATAGTGACAAAAAAGTAGAGAATCTGGGGTTTAAAACCACGTTCTGACCTTTCCTTGGAAAGATGTGGCAGAGCCCCCAAGGAAGTATCTTGACTTTGGTTTCTATTCCATCCTTTAGCTGTAAGTAAGATTATGCTGGTCCCTAGCGCAGTTTGGCTAGGTTTGGGTGCAAGAGGCCGTGCTGTAGAGTGTTTTGTGAGTGAGCCCTTTGGTGTTACATCGGTTTCTCTAGCACATCTGACCACTTGCGTGCAACCTGCAGCTGTAGGGGCTTGTGGTGCATCACACTTCTGCCAGGACTGTGCGAGAACATCTGACCCTCTGCGTACAGTGTGGTGTGAATAGAGGATGGGGCAGCTTCTTGGGGAGATGTGTTCAGCTTGTACTCATGTTACAAAGTCAGCCAGCTGTTCCCAGCCAAAATTAGCCAGCATGGGTTAATATGACCAGCTGTGGAGTGCTGATGTGGTGCCACATGAAGCTTTTGGCCTTTTGGTATAGGCTGGAGCTTGGTGGGGAATGGGTTTCAAGACAAATGGCATGTGGTCAGTAGAGACTCAATGCTACTTCAGGCTTCCTGTGGTCTAAGCTATGATGGTTCAGGAAGTGGTGTTTAACTCAGCAGTAATTGGTATCAGTGGATATCCATTATTTACTAGGTGTAGGTTGAGCACCTTGGGTTTGGGCTGAATTACTCTGAAAATGTTATATATGTAGAACCAAACCATGTGCAAGTGGAAGCTTTGCCTGGCCTACAGGAGTGTTGCTGACATGGACAACTCCTGAGGAGTTTGCACCAAGCCGAGGCCCTGCCATGGATGTACTGCTAAAATCCCACTTCACTCTTAATCTCAAGGATTCTGTCTCAAGTTCTCCAGCCTCAATTAGCATCTGTCTCTCATCCAGCAGAGCCAAGCCTGGGAGAAGGGGCATCCTGACCTGTTTCAAGAGCCCTGTCAAGTCCTGGAGAAGAGGACAGATAGGACTGCGCTCTTCCCCAGCCAGCACACTCTTTAGGGTAGAGGTGAGTAGCGGCAATAGGGATTTGAATGGAATGGAGAGAAACACAAAGCAGCAAAGGCTAAGCCTCAGCATGTGTTCTAGGAAGCTATTAGTCTGATCTTACAACTAAATGAGAAAGGAGCTCGTGGCTAAGAGGCTGCCTGTGGGCTATTGCATGTTTTAGACATACCTGAGATTGTGTTTTGGACTTTTAAGAGCCTTTGAAAAGTTGAGAAATTCATGGTCTTGTGAAATTATTACTGTGATTTCCTTCAGAGTTTGAATTCATCTCTGCTCTCACTTCTGCCCCGTTTTCCACTAGCACACTTAGTTATTTGAAACACAGTTGTGGAGGGTTGTTACAATGAAACAGGATCACTCATCACTAGCCCAGGTCTCCGATAGCAGCCTGTCTGTTTGGGATTCTTGGTGCTTTCACCCCGGTTTTGGTCAGAAGTTACATGGTCAGAATGGCTGCATAGCAGTCAGGTTATTGCCCTTGGGTGAAGAAGGCCTGGGGGAAAGGTGATGCCCACTTTCAGCCAGGGCTGTACTCATCAAGAGTTGAAACCAGCTTGTACAAGAGACTTCTGTGTGCAGTTGTGGGACTGCTGCATCTAAGGTTGCAAGTGCAAGGTTCATAAACAGGATTTGTATCCTTTCTGCCTTGGCATTTGCTAGGTAGCCTTGTGTTACTGGCACTTGCTCTACTGCCCTTGCCCTGGGACTCTCTGTACCAGATGTGTGACTACTCGGGGTGCTGGTCTGACCCACCCATCAGCTGTGCTTGGCTCTATGAGGAGGGAGGCAGCACTGTGCTCCTACCAGCTCCCCTTTCTTGGTGGGTGAGGGAGGCCACCCTCTGCACCACATCCCTTCCCTCCCTGCGTGCCTCTTCCCTTTGGTTCTGCCCAACCACAAGGCAGGCCAAGGGTTATCAGCCCTGAGCATGCACTGTAGGGGCAGAAGAGCTTGTGACCTCGGTCCTGTTTTCTCCTAGTAGGCCTCTCTGGAGGCTCAGAAGAGTTGTGTTCATGTAACTAGAAGCCATTGATGGCACTTGGTCCAGCCTTCCCTGTCTCTAGATACTTGTTGGGGAAAATACTGAAATAAGGCCGAGTACATGCATCTATCCCCACATGGGGACGAGGGACGTGCACTTGAAGTGCTGCAGACGTGTAGCAATGTCAGCTGGGTGTTTCACTTCAGAATATACTGCTGTGCACACAGACCCGAGCAGCTCAGCTGCTCTCAGTATGTATTTGGGAGCTCCTCTGTGGTAACACTGCTCTTCATTCCAGCCTCTGGCACCGTGAAGGATTGTCCCTCCCTTTCCCACCATCACGTCTTGGCTTTAAAGCCCCACTTGTAGGTTATGTTGCACCACTCTCTTACATGTGGCTGTGGCAGGAAGGAGTTTCATGCCCCTCATTGATGTGAATAGGACCCTTCTTGCTGGGTCTCTTTTTATGGCTGCCTGTGTGTGTGATGGGCAGCTCTCCAGAAATAGGGATATGCAGCACTAGAAAGGTCATTTTCATGAGACGTGGCCATGAGCACTGCTGCAAGATGTGGGGTTATGGGGAATTTCTTTTCACCCTTTTCATTTTTATTTTTATTTTTGCAGGGCAGGGACTTTGGTCTGAAGCAGAGGGTGACAAGAGCTGTGCTGTCTCTGAGTCCACCATGGAACAGGTTAGATTCAAGTGTGTCTTGAGTCAGTGGTTCAAAGTGAGCAGTGGTTCTCTTGGGCACTTGCTCCAGGATACCTCAAAGTCTTGAAGTGATGGCTAATGTCCTTATCTTCAGAGTTCCTGCAGGAGCCCTGGTACTGCTCTGAATATATAAATGGATGGAACCACTTAGTTTGCAAGCTGCTTCCTTGGGAGCAGTGTGATGTTCCTCCTTTAAACTGTAGGCTAGAGATGTAGCTATTTAAGAGACTACAATGTTTATGATAAAGCTGTGAACTACTAAAACTAGCAGATTCATAGACACACCACTGATCAATTTATTGCATTTTCGTGCAATATTAAACAATTATGAAGTTACTGTTTATCACACTTAAATCTTACTTACATTGAACTGCTACTGAAATGTTTCTCATGCTCCCCACCCCACCTAGTGTTAGAGTACTACTGTAGCCCTCCTTGCTCTGCTCTCCTACAAGCCTTTTGAACATAAACCTGGTGACTAGTCCAGTGGCTTGTTCAGGGGGATTCCCACTGGTGCCCTGGTGAGCTTGGGTCACCATGTGAACTTCACTACTGTCTGTAAACGTCCATGGAAGATGTGCCTTCTGTTGGTCTGATCATATGCCTTATTTTCCATTTGTTTCTATTTCTGGACTCTTCTTTTTGTTATCTTTGCTCCTCCTTCTCTCTGCCCAGTCTCCTCTCAACTAAACAACCCATCCTTAATTACTTCTTATGCATTTGTCCTAGTTTTGCTGCTGTTGCCTAGGCAATATGGGTCCTGGATGATAGTATTCATATGGTTACGTAGCTGGAGGTGGCCTTGCAAGGTTCCACTCTCCAAAAGGTACCCAAAACTCCCTTTCAGTTATCAGGTTCATCCTGACTGCGTATTAATGACCCTCTGCAGTTGGCAAGACAAACCATTTTACTTTACCTGTGATTCTCCTCCTTAGTTATTAAGCCTAAGCATTTTCTTATCTTATAGACAGACAGCCTGCATACCAGAGTAAGGATTTTTTTTTTTCCTCGCTTTATTCCTGTGCTTACACACCATCCTGCTTTTAGATGTTTAAAATTATTGGGCAGTCGCCTGGTTTTGTACAGAGGCTTTAGTTGGCTATGAGCCCCTGTGTTCCAGTGGGACCTCTTGCTCACATCAGCCTGCCTCAAGGCCCTCCTCAAGCTAACTAATTTGGGCACTCTGTGCTGCCATGCTTGGAGGCAGTGTGGCATGTGGCTGTACTGGGGAGGAAATGTGCCAGGGTAGGTGTCACCAGACCCTAGTGATCTGCCATCTCACCATCACTACTCTTGTGAGCAGCTGCTTGGCTCTCCACAGGGAACTGAACAGTTGTACTGTGGAACTAGTTGAGATCCATATGAAAAGGGAGAAGAAATGTGAACCTTGGAGGTTTTTGTAGCTTTATGCTGTTATCTCTGTTTTCCACCCTGTTACTGCTGTGCTCTGATTACATTTAAATGGCGAGCTGCTGGCTTCGTTATGCACAGGAAGTAGAATGCCCAATTATCAAAGGCAAGGGTGAAAACATTCCAAACACAGATGTCTGAACAGGGAGAAGTGGGTGGCTAGTGCTGAGTACACATCTGCTTCAAAAGAAGAACTCTGATCAGGGCTTCTGTCATTGCCACAGCTGCAAATCTGAGGAGGAGGTGAGCTGGCTTTTCCAGCACTGGTTTGTAAGAACAGAGCTATCCATCATTCACCATCAGGCAGATCTGTGTGGGTGCACATCCAGGAGCTGATAAGCATTTGCTCATGTCCTGTGGGCTCCCTATCTAATGCTGCTCAGGAGGCCCAAAGGAGGCCTGAGAAATGTGTTCAGGGATGGAAAACGGGCTGTGCATAGACCTCTTGAGTGGGACTTTTCCTAGGCATGGGCTTAACAGTGACTTTCTTCTATTTAAGATCAATGGATCTGTCCAGATGGAGTGTGCACTGCTGTACACCTTCCTGGAGGTATCCCCTGACTGTAAGTTCAGAGAGCAACTGCATTCCCTGCAAAATAAGCAGTTTCAGTGGCAATATTGCTGCTGCTATGACGATGCAGAACTTCAGACCGATGGCAATCGGAGCGGGCATATGCAGAATGGTGAGCCAGGTGAGTGCTCTCTCCTCCTTCATTCCTCATGATCTCTGGAGGTGGTGGTGTTTACCCTTTTCCTATCTTTGCTGCTGGTCTGGTTTGGAGGAGTGATGTTTTCTTCACAGAGAAACTTCAGTGTGGCAGCTGGTGGTGGTATTGGTTGGGAGTTTAACACTTGGGATAAGACAGCTAGTGCTTAGCACTCTATCTCCTCATGCATTTCTAGAGCACACGTCACCCTGGGGTTTGTCTGTAGCACATCAGACAGTGCCACAAAGCTGGTACTGGTGATAGCTGTCCTCAAGGAGCATGATATTAAGCATTTTAAGTTAGGCCTCACACTGCTCCTTGGGCAGTGTCAGTATTAGGGCTAGGATTTTGGAACAACTTTTGTTCTGGTAGTGGGTGAATCCCTTTCTGCTCTACCAGTGTGGTAGAAACTGATGCTCAAATAGTGCTATGCCTGCTTCACTAGTGATCTGCAGGATAGCTGTTGTGTCTTGCCCAGGATGTGTCAGCTGGCACATTGATCTCAACCTATGCAGGGTGAGGAGGAAGTGCTAGAGTAAATAGCCCTCCCTCATGCAAAAATGCATAGGTTTTGTGCCCCAAGTGACAGTGGGAAGCTTTGCCAAAAGGATATGGGACAGGAGTAATGGTTTTTAACTAAAGGAGGGATAGATTCAGATTAGATGTAAGGAAGAATTACTTTATGAGGGTGATGAAACACCGGAACAGGTTGCCCAGAGAGGTGGTGGGTGCCCTATCTGTGGAAACATTCAAGGTCAGGTTGGATGGGGCTGTGAGCAATCAGATCTATTTGAAGATGTCCCTGCTTACTGCAGGGTGAGGTTGGACTAGATGACTTTTAAAGGTCACTTGCAACCCAAACTATTCTATGAGATGGTGCTTAAGAGACTGTAGTCCTTCTGACAGTAGTCACTTGAAAAGAAGTCATGCGTTCTCTCTTCCCCTCTAGGCAGGTGGTGTCTGTAGCTGTCCTGTGCAAACTTCAGTTGGAGATGTTCTAACCTCCTCTGTGGTGTGTTTGAGGCAGGGTGAGGCTGCACTCCACCTAAACTACAGATAAAAACTGCTTGCACACTGTCTCTGGTAACCAAGTTAACTGCACACAAGGGAGTTACAGTGTGTATAGCTGTTCTGAATGCACTGACTGGGGGGGTTGGGAAGGAGGTTTTATTGGATATGGGCAAAAAGCTGACCTGCACTGAACCTTATCTGGCTGCAGCCTGTGAACTAAATCCTGATGTATGTGTTGGCAGTGTCTGACCCTCAGGTACATGACGAAGTTGTCCGGATCATTGCTGCTCAGCTTGCTGAGATTGGAGACCAGTTTGATAAAGAAATCAAAGCAAGAGTAGTAAATGATCTAGTGCAGCACTTTCTGAATGAGAATCTCTCGAGAGAGGTGAGTGAAAAGCAGCCTGGCTAGCAGTTCCCCTTTTAGATGATGTGCATCCTTCCTGCTGTGACAAAGAATTTGCAAGTTTGCTGCTTCAGTCTTTGCGAGTTTGCTGAGGCAGTCATTGCAGTTGTTGCTGAATCTTAAAATTCAGCCCAAGCACTTACTTACCTTTGAAGATTTGTTAGGGGTCATGCTGTATCCTGTGGCAGCTGTGACCCTGCAAATTGGGTTCCGTGGGCTCATCTCCTTTCTGCAGATGGTGAAATAAAGGCAGTTGTGGAGGAGGACTGACTTTCAGAGGCATTTTGTCCTCATCTTGTTTGACCACTGGCTTATGTTTTGAAAATCAACCATCTGGTTAAGGCTTAGTATTTGTCCTTAAGGTCTTTGGACTTTGATGCTGAGTCCCTCATGTCTGCTGCTTGTTATGTGGGTAAAAATTGAGCAGTTTTAGTGCCAGAAGCTTGGGTTGTGCTTCTTAGTGAGCACTGAAAAGACAGCAAGTAGTGAGACCCTCTTCTAGTGCCATAACTGTTTAGCTTGGGGGCTGTCAGCATTGGGAGCAGCAGTGGGTTTTGGCCAGGGAGGGTGACCTGCTAAGGAGGCCTCTCTAGGTGGCAGCTTCACCTCTGTGATGCAGTTGCTCTTCCACCTATAGATGTGATGTAGTCCCTGGCCCAGCATCTCATGTGTCTCGCTGCTCTGCAAGGGAAGTAGTTTGAGGTCCCTTGTGTTAGACATCCCTCTTATTTTTAAAGATTGGGTCCACAACTGCATCAAGAGTCACGGTTTGTTTCTGCAGAGCTGTTTGCATCTTTAAGATAACTGTGGCTTTCTGGCTTGTATGGCTTTCTCTGCCTGTCATGAGGTTTCCTATGCTCTACAAGCTAATGCTATCTTTGAATTGAGGGTCCACCTTCTTGCTGAAAAGTCAGGATTTAATGACTTACAACAATCTTCTGTGTGTGGTTTTGTGTGTGCGTTCTAGGTGTTTTCTACTAGGGTTTATCACCTGCACAGACTTAATTGCAGCACAGTCTGACTATTCCCCACTCCTGCTGTTTTGTTCTCCATCCAGCTAAGTTTCAGGCCCTCAAATTTACTGTCTAACCTTTCAGTCTTTGATAAGGCTGAGACAAACTGAACTTCTGACCAGGTGGACCTTGCTTTTCCACATGAGTAGTGTAGCTGACTGCGTGCATATGCATATTGTCTCTCTTGGGAAACTGATCTTGAGCAAGGCAGTGTTTGTTGCATGCTTGTACACCTTTCCAAGCTCCTTCCTGCATGAAGGCTTTTCTGTGAAACTTGCTTTGCCTTCTTGCCAATCCCTGTCTGAGCTTGTACCCCTAGTCTTCACTGTTGAGAGTGGGTTACCCTTTCCCAGGAGCCCCAGGATTCCGGTGCCACTTCAAGTCTTGGCAGGCCAGGTACAAACCCTGGGGAGGAGGAGGGCTGCTGCACCTGGAGTGTGTAAGGTGCTATCCAAGTTTTCCAGTGGTATGCGTGTTGTGTCCCTTTCTTTTTGTCTTGGGTCAGAGATGGTGTTCCAGGGATCAAAGGATTCCGGGTGGAGAAGGAACTTAAGCCACACATATACACACCGAAACTACTGGAAAGTTTATTACAAACTCTAAAACAGATGTAAACCCCAGAGACTAATCCCAAACCAGAAAGAGAGCTAAACGCTCCAAAAGAACAGATTAGGCACAGTTCTTACCAACCTACACATTTGTTCAATGACCAGGAGGCCAGCTCCAAGGTGCATTGATAGCAAACAGGGTGGTAGGCACTACTTGGCGGGCATCCCCGCGGAGGTGATGTCGGCCATAAAGGATCAGTCTCCCACGTCCTCTTCTCTCCTCCCTCCTTTCCTCTTCTCTACTCCCGATCTTTCTCGAACCCCGGGCCTTTTATATCCCTAAAAGTGCTAACTCATCCCAAAGCAGGGGCCAGACTGCGTCCGGAGGAGTGGCCCTGCTGGCTTCCTTTTCCCCAGCACGTTCATCCTGATGCAGGGGGTCAGCCTGTGCCAGGAGGAGTGGCCCTGCCGGCTCCCCACCGTGCACCCCCACTCCAGGTGATCGGGGATGGTCCACCATGGACCAAGTTTTACCATGTTAGACCCATCCAACACAGATGGTCATCCTTATTGCAGTCCAGGATGTGTAACAGGCAGGTGGCTGTGCCTGGGAGGAAGGGGAGCAGCATCCTGTGGGGTGCTGGAACAAACACATTAGTTACCAGCACAGTGCTGGCGGGCTCACTTGAGACCCTTTCTCCCTTCCTTCCATACAGGAGATAACCCGGCACATGTCAGAGGCAGTGGAAGAGCTTGCACGAGCCATCCCTTCAGACATGGAACGGGAGAAAGCCGTGTTGGTGCTAGCAATGGTCTTAACTAAAAAAATTGCCAATACAATGCCCTTCCTTCTGCCTCGTGTCTTTAGCACCACTGTGAACTACATCAGCCAGCAGCTCCACAACTACGTTGCCAGAATGGTGAGTGCTGGGAAAGGCAGTCCCTGTGTGCTGAGGGAGGAAGGCTGGAGGGGGTCATGTCACAGCTTCTGTTTGCCCCACTCTCACAGCAGCCAGTGAACAGAGAGCATTTATTCGGTAGAGCAGAGGAAAGAGATGTGATTGCTCCTCTTCTCCCTGCAGTGTCTTCAGGAAGCTATGCCCTTCAGACTCAGGTTAATCATGTCCACAGGGAAGGAAAGCCTGACCACACGCATGGTGGCTGCATTTCCCAAATGTCTTGGGCCTGAGGTCTCTGCTTGTGGCCTGCCTAGAGCTTGGCACAATTGGATGGGATAAGGAGCTGCCCCTGAGAAACAGCATCAGAGGAACACAGAAATGGCAGCTACATTCTGGTTCTCTGTTGGAGCCACAGCATAGGTGGGAGACTGAAAAGCCAGCAGTCTGGCCAGGGTGGAGGCTAGGGCATTTGACCCCAGCTTCAGTAACTAACCTACCAGGGAAAGGGAGAGGACATGTACATGAAGACATACTAAGATGATATGATACTTGAGAGCAGTCAGGGCTGTGATCCTGCCACCCTGGGGAGCAGTGGTGACCCAGCTGTGGGGTCCTGCAGGTCTGTGGGGTACCCCTATGCTGCAGCCTTGCCATAGTGTTGGCAGCAACCCACAGAGGGGCCCAGCTCACCCTGTGTCATGAGACCAGGCAGCTGCCTCCTACAGCACCCCAGTTCTTTGCCAAACGCAGTGTCACATGAGGTGTCACTGAGCACTGTCCTCAGCTTAGTTCAAGGTTGCTGAGTTACCACAGGAGCTGGTCGCTAGTGTCATTCTGGCCCTCATGCTGCCTCACATGGAGAGCTAGGCAGGGAGGGCAGGCAAAGGGCTGCTGGCTGTCCACCACTACAAGTGTAGTGGCATGAGGAGGAGAACAGAGGTGGGCACCAGGCACTGTTCCCCTGGGACTGCTGGCCCCATTAGCACAGGGAAGGGGGTCTGAGGGGTGGTGGCAGCACAGCAGGTGGCAGAGGTGAGGCACAGTTGGTGGCACTGGGGACATGCCGGGGCTTATGCTGCCCTCCTGGGGAGCTGCCTGGCTCCTCGGGCTGGTGGCTGGGCATGGGATGGCTCTCCAGCCGCTCTGCTGTTAACACTGGTTCTGTTTCTCTGTCCCCAGATGCGCGAGTGAGCTCTCCAGCCCTCCATGTGGAGAATGTGCATTCCTGAAGACTTTTTACTTCATGTATGCCAATCACTTTCTGCTTTTACATGAGATACAGCCGTGAAAGGAAAGGCAGAGCTTCAGTAGGTAGGCTTTTGTAGACTAGCACAGCACTGACAGTAGCGCCAGCTCTGCCATGCCTGTAAGGAGTAGTGCTTGCCCTCTCTCATCTTACAGTAGGGTGTTTTCTTTTATTTCTTAGCAGTAGCAGACTTCATGCAGACCCTGGCTTGTGCTTCTAGAGGAAATACTGTGGGCCCAGAGCCTGCCCTCTCAGTAGGCTTGTTTTCTAATCAGCTGTGGCATTTTGCTTAGTTGTTCTCTTCCCAGCCCTGCTCCTGGTGCTGCAGCTGAGCCATGAGTGTTAACTGTTCCCAGGAAGGCCTCAGGCTGTAGAATGGGTGGTTTATCAGTACAGGTCATGGAGGGGGAGGAAAAACAATCAGGTTTATTAGCTCAGTGGGGAGCTGGCAGCAAGAGGGAACAACCCTAAAGGAGGTGCTGAGCCAGGGAAGGCTGAAGCAAAGGTACTTCTGTATCAGTCACCATAAACCTGTGCTTGCTTGAAAAGTCAAATGAGAAACCAAAGGGCAGGGGTATGTACAGGGCAAAACCTGCTGGGGAATGCAATCTGGATATGCTTGAGGAAAGGTGTGTTAGCTTTAGAACATCCTGCTATGAAGAGAAAGAAGGTATCAGCCTTGGGTCAGGAAGAATCAGTGGCATCTCTTGCGAGTGTATTGCAGTCACATCTCAGGTTCAACAAACTTGGACTCAGGTTGTTTGATACATACCTGTCATCACACACATGGTGGCAAGGGCTTCACCTGTGATCCAGCTGCCTCAAATTTTGTAATGTTGTAAATATTTTGTAGGGGTTTTAACTTAAATAAAATTGTCAGTTCTCATGGCAGTACAGCTCTTAATTTCAGTTTACACCTGGATTTATTTTTGGTGGTGGTAAGTCTTTTGCGCAAGCACTCATGGCATTCCTCTCATTTACTACTGCTTATGGCAGAACTCTGCCTCTGGCCTTGTGTAAGTAAAACCACCTTTCTTCTTCCTTTTGGTGCTTGCACTGGAACAGGGAGGGGAGAAGAAAAGCACAGAAGTAGTTTACACGTGGTTTTTGAAAACTGTACCATTTATTAAAGTGCAACCTGGGGGCATGGTCTTACAGCAGTGTCCCATTAGCAGAGGGGAAAAAAGGTACATACCCCTTCACTTAAACTGAATGTAGAGCAATGAAGCTGGAAAGAACTATTAAAGGTGGAAACACTTTTATTAACCAAATGGCACAAGAAGCTTCAGCCAGTTTTCCCCAAGAGGGCTGCACCTGCATATTAAGAGGAACAATATGACCAGTTCCTTGGATAATGGGTGACTTGAAGATCAGTCAGGGTCTCTTCCCTCAGACAGGCCTCTCCAGAACAGAATCTGGCATCCCTGCAAGTCCATGACTATGCTTACACCCAGCTGAAGCCTAGTAGAAGATAGCCCCTAACATGCATGCTTCAGTGTCAGTCCCATTAGTCTTTGCTACTTAACAAAGCAAGTGGCATAGTTTTGGTCTGAGTGGGTTTTAGCTTTACACTCAAATAAAAGCTTGTATTGTAAGTTAAAAATGGGGACAGGGCCCCCTAAGGGTATAGCAGTAAGATGCATCCTCTGCAGCTTATTCTGTCCAAACCAATAGTAGTGTTCCTTCCCTCCCCTGCAGATACTGCAGGGAGATCAGAAGCAGCTTCCACTGGAAGCTAACTGTAGCTCCCTCGCTTCTACAGTATAACCATAGGCCTCTTGCTTGGAGGAAGCCAGTCAGCCTACCTAAGAGACCAAGAGAGGGTCAGCTCCAAGTAGGAAAAAAGTGATAAAGTGATTTAACTTAAGGAGGTGCATCTGGGCCATGTGGTGGTGTGGTTCCCCTGGGCTCACCCTGTCCAAGCTGGTGCCATTCCCCATGCTCCAGCTGAGCACACCAGTTGGGAGGTCAGTTCAGCAGCCACACACACACTGAGTGCTGCTGTCCAGAGCCAGCCCTGCAGCCCCTGCTCTCTATGGGCCCAAAAACCTGGGCCACCAGAGTCAAGGAATAGTGGCTTAAATCATATACCTACCCACCACCCCCACTTCTTTTTGATGGCAGAGAGAGCTTGCACTTTGAAGCACAGGTATGTACATGGAGCCAAAGCAATACTGTTCTTGTAGCTTTCCCAGTGCTCAAACTAAGCAGGCTAAGCCAAATTAAAGTCATGCACAGCTGCTGTCATCACTAGGCACAGGAGATAACGCATGTCACCTCTCATTGTTTCACTGGGAACAACTTTCTCCATTTGTGTAGACTACTGGAGTAGACACTACTACTGTTGGATGTGTCTGCTCCTGGTGTGGAGTAGACACATACAGGTGACTTTATGCCTGAAATGAGGCATGCTAAAGACCTGGGTTCTAACCCAGGCACAGCAGCTGGGCTGTGGTCACTCCTCTACCCACCCCACAGCCAGAATAGTCAAGTAGATCTGTAGCATGAGCTTGCTCTGGGTCAGTGAGCGAGAGAGGATGCTGCCAGAAGCACTCATAGGTTTTGTGCCAAATGAGGAAGATTTCCTCACTAGGGCTTTGCTAGTGCTGCCATACTGCTGGAGCTGAAATTAATGTAGGGGGGAGTTATGACCCCAGCTTATTTTGTTTACTACAACCCTTAAACTGAAAAAAGACCAAACTTCAGAACCTCAGCTTGTTCAGTGCTAATGAAATCTTACACTGGTGGCCATTAGAAAGCATGGCTTAGCGTAAAATATAGTCTAAAGCATTAACCTTGCTGCAGCCAGAGCTACATGGAAAGGAAGGACCTAGGATTCTGGCAGCAGAACTTGCCTTGTGCAGGAGCACTTGACATGACAGCTTTCACCAGCCCTTGAGCACAGCCCTTGCCAGGGTGGAGCCTTGTAGTAGTAACTTGCTCTCCAGAAGGCAGGTTAGGAAAGAAACAGCCAACTGCAACCAACACACCAACAGGCACTTCATTTCCAACCAGACTTTAAACTGGTGTCCAACCCAGGTGCAGCACTAAGCAGAGTGCATCTGCTGCATCACTGGCTCTGCGCTAGGAGCTGCTGTTGAGGCTGGTGTGTCCCAGTAGAAGGGACAGAAGGCTGCAGCAGAAGTGGTGCTGTTTGGCTCTGGCCTGTTCCATGGGGCCAGAGCTAGTGTTTCAGACCTAAGTTACTGTCATTATTTTTCAGCAGCCAAATTACCACCCTGAGAACTCCTACTTGGTGTCCACCCTGCCTGAGGGGAACTGAAACCTGATGTTTTCAAGCTGCATCTTTGTCCAGCGATATTCCTGTTTTGCTGTAGCTGAGCAGCTTGGCACTGCTGCGCCAACTACAGCCCTGCAACATGGAGCTGCTGATGTTCAGGGAATTCGGGCAGCAGAAGTCTGTCCCAGGCTCTGTGGACAGTGGCTCTGTGCCTGCAGTTTGGGCTGTTGTGCAACAGGAGATTCAGGGCTTCGGCCTTTGCTCCCAGCTTGTTGTTCAGGGACACTTGCTGAAGGAAGCTCTTGCCCAGCTCCCAGCAGCAGCACACAAATGAGCACAGCTTAAAGAACAACTGAATTTAAGTTGCACTGTCTCTTGAAAGCCTTTTCCTTGGCAGCAACTTGTTTAGCACTGAAGTTCCTTAAGTATTTACCACTTTTTTTATAGATCCAGTCCTCTGCTGTTTTAGCATCTCAGCTTTAGGGTGTGCTGCAGACAGGGATAAAGTGAAGAAAAATGGGTCTAAGGTAGATATTTTGTTAAAGTACAGGCCACTCGAGGACAGATATTGAGGCACTTTTGGGAAGGGGATAAGCAACACAAGTGAGAGTAATTCTATATGCCCTTTTGTAAGTGTAGAGCTACTGCCTTTCCTCTGCAGCTGCAAGGGAGCCACTAAAGAGAAGTCGTATCGCACGGCTCAGGGTAATTAGACCCTGCAGTTTAGAATTACTGCAGTATACTTGAAGATACGGGGGAAAGAAGAAAAACCCTTTCATTTTCTAATCCACACCTGTAACAGAGCAAAAAGCCTGGCACTCATGTCTATAAGAATGCTGTTGTCTGAGCAATTGTGACTTCCACAGGGCCTGTTCCAGCTCTGACCACAGGGCTTCAAATTCAGTAGCATTCAAGTCCGTAACTGACCTTTTTTTGCCAATGGAGTGTTCCCAGAGGAAAGAGACAGAAACTTTATCATCTGTAACTGTGTGGTCTGTGGAAGGGAAGGAGAACAGGGTACACATTCTTGCTGACTCCAAGACCCTAAACCAAGAAGAATATAAAGAAAGGACCAAGCAACCAAAACATGCAGTGCAGCTGATGCTCCATTAAATCTAGCGACACACCAGGTACTCCAGGCTTTTTTGCACCACCATGAAAACATGTAACAGAACAAAGGAATTTATTTTCCTTACTGCTGCTGCCACCTTCTCCTCACTTCTGTGTGGTACTTTTCATTTAATACTCCCCTGGACTCCTTGTGCCCACAAGCTAGGGACGTCTTCCCTACCCAGTGTGGATTTATCCTCCTCTGTCCTGTCCCATCTTCCACATTACTACTGAAAACTGTGCACAGAGAATACCTAAAACAACACCAGCCCTGCTTCCCCACCTCAGTCTGGAATGTCCACAACACCCACCTCTGCTTCAGCATGTGCATGGGTACTTCTGTGTAACCTGCTGCATGGCTACACATGGGGGATGTCCCAAGTGTAGGTGCGGCATCTTCTCTAAGGAGCAGCTGAGTCGATCAGGTCAAGAATGACCCTTCTCCCGGTGCCATGAGCAGAGCAGCAGAAGAGGGGCAGCCTACCCTGGTGTAGGGGTCATGAAGCAACCCCTGCCACATGGGAACAAGCAGGTGCCCTCACAGACTGTGTCGCTTGTAGATACACACTGTTGGGACACGTGAAATGGAGCAAACCTGTAAACACTGTGCCTGTCCATGACAAAAGGAGCATAAAGATGCCTCTCCTTGGAAGGGAAGGTCCCATGAGGGGCTGGGATGGCAGACACCAGAGTCCATGGTGTGAGGAGGTCCCAGAGACCCGTTCTGGGCACACAGCGCAGCAACGGGAATACCAGCAGGGCACCAGGAAATGTCAAAAAAAGAGTCAATTCTGCTTTACAATATGATAAAGGGCTTCTTTTTCTGTTAAGGCTGACCTGATATCATTTGTATGTGGATAAAGAGCAATCAGTGATCAACAGTGATATCCAGAACCCCAGTCCACAGCAGCAGCAGTACACACGCAACAAATCCCTCCTCTTAATATTCAACTTTACACACACAGTTCAAAATCCAGTGAGTTTTCCAAAAAAATCCGCTCTCATAAAAGCTTAAACATAAAAACTTCCCCAGAATCTGCCAGGTTCCTACTGACTTCCCAGCATCGCAGGACACAGGGGGAGATAGGAAAATATAGCAATAATATCCCAAAATAGAGAACGTGCTAAAATCTCTTCATTCTCAGCTCTCTTAAGGAACAGGCTCATTAGGAGACATACTCTAGAGAAGGTTATGCAGAATGAAGTACCTTGTCTTTGTGCTTATGAAGAGTCAGCTTCCTGTAAGCCCAAGTCCCCTCTCGCCTTCCTCCACCTGGCCAAAGCCACGGTGCCAGCACGAGCCCTCAGAGCTGTGCTGCTGCTTTGGGCAGGAGAGCGCAAGGTCTGGCGCACGGAGCTGCAGCACGGACAGGGACACACACAGACGCGCAGAGAGGAACGCTTGCGGGTGCACCTGACATAACTGATGCATATGGCAGTACCTGAAAGGTTTCCCTCCACACACACGGAAGTGTGGTGACTGCAGGAAGCGGGGTTTGCTTTTTGCCAGAGTAACTTCTCATCATTTGACAACCTGTAAGATTAGTTAATCGCAGGTTCAGCGTTGCAAAGGAAATGGCACTGAACACCACTCGCGTCAGCTCAGGAGCAGGCAGACAGAGGAGATAATATTTGATGCTGTTTTGCTCAGTTACCAGAATCCATTGCCTTAGGTACCTGGGATTCTGTCACAGCCAAGAACAAGTTAGGACTAAATACACTCTGTGCTTAACCTGGGAAAGAAGGTACAGCCTGCAGCGTGGTACAGGACAGCAGAACCTTTAACCTTTGAATTGCAGAGGCCACACTTCCACGTAGTTCTCTTGTACCTTGGCTGAACATACCCAGGTGTCACAGTTCTGACCAGAATGGCACTGTGTCCAGCATGAATTCTGCACCTCTGGTAACTCACAGAGCTAATGGATTCTCAAACCAGCAAAGAGCAGCTTCCCTCCTACCCTCCTGGGCAGCCAAAGCGCATCCTGCACCTCTCCCCTAGGAACACCCGGATGCTCAGCTATCAAGAGGCAGCATCTTTACAGGATGGGGCTCCAGTAAATGTGAGTGGCCAAAACAGGTGTGAGCAAAGAGGTAAAAATAAGCACTGTCCCACTGGGGCTTAGAAGGAACCTGCGAGGTTACGAGGAGCAGTGCTGTACCTGAGAGGAAGCCGAGACAAAAGGGAGACCAGCCTCTCGCTACAGGACTCAGGTTGGTTAATGTTTGTTTGGGAGTGGGGGCTCAGGGGCATGACAAGACAGCACAGCTGCGATAGCGGTCAGTCTGAGAAGCCAAAAACTCCAGGGGTTGGCAGCAGCTGGCTCTCCCCTTCCCCTGGGGATTCTCTGTTCCAGTTCCTAGAGTACGAGCGCCCCTTTCGTCAGCACCTGCACTTAAGTTCTTAAATTTGCAGAATTTATTGTTTTTTTTTTTAAAAATACCCCTGTACTTTAATCACGAAAAACCAGTCCCCGCCCCAATTCTACTAAAAACATGATTGTCCATAGCTGGAGGCTTACTGAACGACCTCACCCCATCACCAGTAAGTTACTCAAACGTCCAGTTAAACAGCAGGCAGCTCAACCTTTAGGTAACACAACTACAAAAATGGGATCGTGCTCTCTTCTCTCTCCCCCCTCCTCCTCCTCCTCTTCCTCACGAGAGCCCCCTTACTTTTTCCTAAGCGCCAGCGCTACTCCA
Source organism: Nestor notabilis (assembly GCF_000696875.1). Lineage (NCBI taxonomy): Eukaryota > Metazoa > Chordata > Aves > Psittaciformes > Psittacidae > Nestor > Nestor notabilis. The sequence goes on from NW_009928872.1 coordinate 28,463, forward strand.
ACTGCTACAGCAAGTATGGCCACCGCAGCAGCCCCACCATACAGCAATATAGATTTCCCTTCTGGCAGTAGGATAGGCTTCTCCTCTGCAGCGGAGGGTTTCTCTTCCATTTCTTCCAATCGGCCCTCTTTCCCCACTTTTTTTTCCCCTGGAAGCAGTATTTTCTCAGGTTCTGGTGCAGCTTTTTCTTCTGATGGGGCTAACTTTGGGACAGGTTTACTTAGTACGGGGGTTTCAGGTTCAACAAGCTCTTCAGCCGCTTTTCCCTTTTCCTCCTGTTTTGCACGCAGCAGTGCGGAGGGATGTGCTTTTTCAGCAGCAGCAATTTCAGCTGGAGGTTTTACCTCCTGTGAAGGAGCAGGGGGTTCTGGAAACACTGCCTGCACGGTCTGTGCAGCGCCGGCTGCCACCACTGCCTCCTCAATCCCCTCCGGAATCTCTTCCTTCTCCACGTGAACGATATCTGAGTTGGAAGAGTTGTTCTCGCTCCTCTCTTCACCCCCACCGTTGCTGTCCAGGCTTTTGACTTCTTCAGGATCCATGGCCACTTGCTGCCAGGACTCGGGTCCCAGGGAGACCGGCAGGCTCTCTGTGTGCCAGCTCTGGCTCGCTGACAGGGACACGGGCAGGCTCTCCGACTGCCACGACGTGGTCACCGTGGGGGACTCCGGGGGGCTCACCTGCCCCGAGTTGTCACTGGTCAGGATGTAGATGTCATTGCTGTCCTCCGCGATGAGCCCGGGGTACTCCTCCTCTTCGGATTCCAAAGTAAAGACTGTCCCCTGTGAATGAAAAGGAGGACACAACACATGAGTGATGGCTTCAGCATTGCCTCCCCGGTACGGGGAGGAACAGGACACCTGGAAACTTAGTGGGGCTGGAGGAAAGATGAGAGGGCCTCTCGAGAGCGGTGGCTGCCTGACCTACATGTTAGAAGAGATTACAAAACCCACTTGGCATTGCCAGGGAATGGGACCACTTGTAAGAGCTTTGCTGGGAGCTTCTCCTTCCCTGATGTTACCGCATTGCTGAGTACATCCCCATAACATACCACGTGGGCATTATTAAACAGAGAACAACATACCAAAGTCTGAAACCAAACTGAAACAGAACAAGGAAAGCAAACGCAAGTACACAAGCCCAGCTGGATACCACTCCCTTCTCCAATTTGTGCAGGTGCTGTGTACTGTCTGTCCATTTTCATCTAACAGCATTTCTCTTACATTAATTGTATCACATTTCCAGTGCTACCTGGAGCCTGTATTTCTGCTTTGTAGTAACAAGCTGGAATCTACGTTAATTGTAGTATTTTACTACAAATTTAGCCATTCTTAAGTTCGCTTCCAAGACTGTCATCCTAACTTCGGCTACACAACTTAAAACCAGCAACCGAGCAGTTTCCTACCGATGGTTTCCCATTCCAAGACACCTCCTTGGTTGTTCCACAACTTTTATGGATCCACTCAGTGATGTGTGTCAGGAACTGATCCAAGTTAAACATACACATTCCTTATTTTGCCGAGTTGTCTTTAACTGTGGTCAGTGTCCAGCCTGGCCCACTGAGGTGGGCCAGTGTGTGTGAGCATGGACCCAGGGGTGAGCATGCCCAGTGCATAAGCTAAACATGGACCAGGGGCGAAGCAGGGCCAGCGGCAGCAGTGATGCATAAAGAGCTGAATTGATACCAGTGCCCTGCTTAGACAGCAGAAGGAAAATGCATTTCAGCCTTGGCAACTCGCAATTATCAGTTAGTCTCTAATATGCAAGGAGTTCAGGGCCTACAAGTCAGTGGCTTCTAACTAGGAGTAGGCATAAGGCAGCAATGCACTTTTCTCTGAGGGAAGCTGAAGAGGACTCCCCTCGTACACGGGTGTACTCTGTGCAGACACACTGCAATTCCTCACTTCCCAAGGAGGAGAAAGGATCTACACACACACACAAAACCACAAACCACCTCAGGAGGAGCTGGCAGGCACAGGAGAGACAGCCCCAGGCACTGCTGGTCATGGGCAAGTAGCTGCAGTGAGAGTAACTGAAGCAGGAGGGGATCCCTGGCAGAAGCACCAACCTGGCACTTGAGAGAGCTGTGCAACTTAGGGCAGTAACACTTCAGCATTTCACAGTGGAAATTATTACTGTGTCAATAACCTTTGTGAAAAGGCGTCAGTGGAGCCCGAGCTGAGTATGGGACTGAGATTTCTCTATCCACTCTTCCCAAACATCTCACCATTTTGCAAAACTTGATGGACCCATTCCTGGACTTTTCTACAACCGTGGAGGCTGTAGTACAGGATAGCACTGGGAACATAAGGATTCCATAATGTTATTTTAGCAGAGGTGGGATGTAAATCTCATCTTAGTCCATGGAATTTTGGAAGACACTTGTGCATGAACAAAGGAATCATAGAATGGTTTGGGTTGCAGGGGATCTTAAAGATCATAAAAGGAACTTCAGCAGTGCCTTTAAATTGCTTGGCTGTGTGAAACATCATCCAGCTCAGCAACATGTTCAGAAACTCTCAAGGGAAACGATGCACAGTGTTCCTCAGGGAAAGGGTTAAAAGCTATGGAGTGCTCACTAACCACTTAAATGATCACCACGAAGTCTCGATCCAGAATGAAATAAAAATTAATAAAGCATTCAATTTGTGCAACGCTCAGGCACCACACACCCCCCACAAACCCAAAGCAAGTTCTGCTCTGTGAGTACTGACAGACCATTCAAGAGTCCAGCTATAGAAGTCATGTTCCACTACAAGAACTATATTTAACTATATCTTTTTTGAAATGCAACTCAGGCCATCAAAACCAAATGGAGCTCTACGACCTAGGAGGAAGCAACCAGCATTGCAAAGTAAGGGCAATGGAAAAGAAGAGCCAAGACACTAAGTAAAGGCAGAGGTTAAGTGATAGAGACCAAATGCTGAGCAGCGCAGGTCAGGGCTGCTGTGCAGCAGGAGGACAGGACTCCATTCAGCACTGACTTGTTCCGTTCCAGCAGATGCTTGAGAGCAGCACGGCAGGAGGCAGGCACTGTGGTGTGCTTCTACCACCATGTGCTGAGGCTGAAGAGGCAGCCACTGTCCAGACACTCTCATTGTACATTCACTCCTTTGGTCATCAGGATTTTCTCTGGATGTTGATTAAGTAGGAAATACTCTCACTGTATTATCAGCTACTAACAGACACCTATGATCGTAGCACATCTTTTATTTCCACAGGTCATACAGACTCAGAACAATGGCAATTAAATCAACAAAATAACTGGGATAAACCCTACAATCTCATGAACCTCCATACCTCCCTGCTCAGCTCTACCCTTCCACAAGCCAGAATTAGTTTACTTCCCATTCGCAGCACATGGCAACACACCAGACTATGACTGTGATCTGATGCTAGCAAAAAGAGCAGGGCCACATACAGCTGGTCACAGCTCTTCACACACCACTGGAAGTGCCCCCATGCTGCCATGGTCGGTTCAACATGAAGCATATAAAAAAATATCCCAAAGCCACAGAATGCTGCTGTGGGCCTGTGAGCTCTGGCCATTGTTGCAAACTTCTTTTCAGTAATAAACTAAACGAAACACCAACTTGGGCCATATTCTGACAGCCTAAATTCCCCTGAAGCCGTACACTGTACAGTGGTGAAAGCCAAGTGCCTCTGAGCAGTGACTCAGCAGCCACAGCAGGGTGGAGGGAGCCGCCTGTACTCCATGGGGACAGTCGTGTATAGAGACTGCGGTGGAATTTAAGCTATCCTGATGCTCCCATGTATTTCTCCAGCCTCTTCTGCTCTATTCCTGACCCACCGCTCCCAACTTTTCCCTTCCTTAAGGAAAATAAAAGTTGTTCTTTGCAGGGAACCCACAGACCCTGATAAAGAGGAATAAGTAATACAAAGTACCACCACAGCTGCTATGCAGCCAGTAACTGCCCAGGCCCAGCGAGGTATCTTAGTTCAGTATGATGTAATGCTAGATCCTCAGCCGGTTAACAAAGGGATGGGAGGGCAACACTGACAAACAAGGATAAGGCGTTGGTTACATTAGTTATTCCCATGTGTCAGGGCATTTTTGAAAGACCACACGCTCCGCTGGAGTGCTTTCTCTGGAGATAAGCTCCTCACAAAATACAGGTAAGATCTGGGCAGATGCTGCGGGTAATGTCCAGGATAAACTGCTTTGGAGAGGGTAAGGAAACGAAGCGATGGTAATACAGGGAACGTGGACAACCCTGAACATTTCAAATGCTTCATTAACACGTGTAGCAAAACTATATACCCATCCTGACCTCAGCAGAAGGGAGGGCCTAAGAGGCTCCAGCGATTTATTGTTCCCTTTTCCCACACAGATTGCACTGACCTCAAAACTTATCAGTCACTGGCTTCCTATAAATCAGAGCCTTATAAAGCCTGGCTGATTCCTTTCTGTTTTAAACAGACAGTTTAACTTCCATGTCAGTGCCTCAGGGACACAAGTCTCCAAGCTTGGAGAGACTGGTCACCCAAGGTTGGGAAACCTGGGGGAAAGCTCACACACTGCCTGTCGATGGGTAATTTCACTACTTTCTCATTAAAAGCTCATCAAGTTTGAACTGAAAAGCCAGACAATAACAGGCATTATTTAGGATACCTGATTAATATTTCTTGAGCTGAGTTAAGAGTTAATTGAGAAAGCCAAGAGGATAAAGCTAGGATTCAGTTGAGATTTGCTTAGGTTTTTTGTTGTTGTATGGGTTTTCTATCTTTTAAAGCAGCTTCAATAAACACTGAATGACATTTAGGACAATTCTCTCAATTTATCTACAGATGTGACCCAGAAGCAAAGCTCCCACCGAGAGATTAATTCAGGACACGATGGAACATGTGGAAGGATTTTTAATAACCTCAGGCCTTGTATAAGCTCTAGATTTTAGATTTAACACCAAATAGCAAATACAAGTAAGCATTTTTTTAACTGCTTTACTTATTGTAAATGTAAATTTCCTCCAGACCAGGAAAATTAGAGCTCTTCTTTTTCAGATTTGGGATGGGAGACTTGCAAACTTGGAGTGCTTTTCCTCATCCAGCATACTAACAGAACCATGCCAGGTATGTCTAGAGAAGCAAGAGTAAGGCCTTCACCGCAGCACCCTGCCACTCCCGATCCCGACCACTGCCACTTGAGGGAAGAGCGAGCACAAGCTACAACAAGGAGGAGGAGAAACAGGTAGTTCCCTTCTTGTCTAGAATACAACAAGGATGGACCACAGCATGTGAGGCAGTCTTGAGGAGAAGAGCAACTAAATTCTGCCAAGGTGGCATTTGCAGACCTAAAAGGAGTCCATCACTTTCCTCAGCCTTGAAAACTCGCAGAAGTTTTCCACAAGACTTCCACAAGCACTTGTAACAAATGTGCTAGACTTGCCCTCGGGATAGGTTATAGCCCTTATGCTACAGGGTGAGGTACACCAGACAAATGTAAACCGGTAACAACATAATGAAAAAATATCTGAAAGCTCCTCCAATAAGCAGAACCCACCAGTCTGGATTCAGCTGTATCCTGCCAGCATCAGTAACCTGGACTTTGCTGAAAATCACTCTCAGTAGTGGAGGCAGAACTCTACCAGTCTTTAACATGTAGTAGAAATAAGTAAACGCCTGTCAAGTTTCAATTTCAATTTCAAGAAAGCAAACATAACACACACAAAAAATAAATCAAGACTTGGTAACTGACTCTCCTGATGACTATACGATTTTTCATGGTTTTCTTATAGATCTCGTATTAAGTGCATAAGCTGACTTACTAATTATAGTATTTTTGCTAAGCAGGAAAAACTTTGACTATACATAAGGAAAAAAAAGTCCTTATTTACTAGAATACTAATTTCAGCCTGGTTTCTGTAAAGCTGCTTCTGGTGGAAATGGATATTCAAATCCAAATTCTGAATGTTCCAAAGAGAAAAGTAACTTTTTTTCCCCTGCAAAAATCACAGGAGCATTAGTACACATTGCATCCATAGTGGAGATTGTTGTTAGATAATGAATGGGAAGAGATCCCCATCAGGGTGTCTGATGGAACATTTACTGCATCTTGGAGAAGACTCTGAAAGCCCTGCCCTGTAAGCTCAGAAGACCAGATACACGCAAAACAACTGTGTCTATCTGCTGTGGAGGCTGTGTGCATTCTTCTAGGGTTTAGGTTTGGTTTAAGTGCTCTTAAAAGCTCGACTTGTCCCTCTGGTTCAGTTCTTAAAGAAGTACAGACTGGCAGGGTAACAGTTAACTGTGTTCTCGCAAGGAATGATGTGGATAGGCAACTCATACAAAACTCATCTCTGAAGACACAATAAAGCCCTCCCTGAAAAAACCTATACAGCCCAGCAAGCCACAGATACATCCCAGATCTTGATTTTGTCTAGCACAGCAAAACATTCTGTACACGGGTCACAGAGGAGTGCTACCTTGAAGGAAAAAATATCTGTGTTCCCTGAACCTTTCTTCCTCCCTTCAACTACACAGAGCCACGTATAATCCCCAAGAGAAAGAGCGCCTTTAGGCACAGGAGGAAACGCTGGCAGAATGCAATGTCCCAGGAGAGCAACCTTTACTACGATAAAAATTCAAAATGCTCAACACAGCCAGGAAGTTTCTTAGGAGAGAGTACTGACTATCTTGTCACATAACCGACCACAGAAAGAAACGAAGTTCAGTCATTGCTTTCCTCACACCAGCAACAATGCGGGCACCAGGAACCCATCAAATGAATTTATGCTTAAACTCTAGTGTCTGAAAAACAAAAGGCAATGAGCGATGAACTGGCCAGCATCCAGGGATCCTCCCTCTGGGGAAACAAGCAAACTTCCCACAGTAACAAATCTCCCCAGAGATGGAAATGTGCTTGTTGTATGATTTCTAGCTGTAACAGAGGAGCAGCCTCATCTATTATTATTCACTACACGCTGATGAAGTGCTGCCTGTGCTGAGGGCTCAGCAGGCAAAGGCTTTGCCCACGGATGGCTCCTGGGGTTAAGGACAGCATCGCTCCCACCTGGAGCCCACACCAGGCTGCAATTCCATCTACTCTGTCTCCATTCACAGCCCCAGACCTGCCAGCGTTGCCCTGCTAATCCTGCAGAGGAATGGATCATAAAGGGGCAACTGGCATCACCCAAATCAATAAATGAGAACAACGCATTAAAACGAAAGTAACAAAAAACCCTCAGGCATTTACTGTAGTATTCATTTGTGTGAAACTGTCAAGATAGGTGGAGCCAAGAGAAAGAGAGTCCACAAGTAGGACTGTGCTTTTTATTAAGCAAAAAAGGAAAAAAAGGTTGTGTGAACCAAATCAAAGCACACTGATACTGCAGCCGCTGCTCTCATCTCCTTCAAGGAATGAATGCTCTGACTAGAACAGCCTGCAGAAATGACCCTATTCCTTCCCTTGCCCTCCAACATAACCTCTACTACCTGCTGAGACTCAGCACCAAAGCGACACCCTTAAGCTTTCAGTCTTATTGGTATAAATTGAAATAAATTCAGATATTTAGAGACCAATTCTTCAGACGGACTGAAATTGTTGGGAGGAAAAAAGAAAGGAGATCTAGTTGCTCCTTGACCATTTAAGTTCCTTCTTCTTCAGCCACAATGCCTAAAAATATAACAAAATCTGTTACTGTACCAAAGAAGCTACACAGAAATAGAAGTGGGCACAGCAGTGTTCCATGATAGAAGTGTAAAGCAGAATTAGTTTGAAAGGAGAGTTCCTTTCTAGGACTTCTCTACTTAAATTGCCCTTTCTGGAATCTTTACCACGTTTAACTTCTCTCTCCTCCAGCGGAGCACATCTCTCTATTTCTGCATTGTCATTCTCAAGCAGGCACCTGGACTGCTGCAGAAGGAGATTTCAATCTCCAGCATGGCAAACTGCCGCCTCACTTCCCCAGGATGACAAGTGCATCTGTACTCTTTGCTCCTCCGTATTTTTAACAGGCTCCAGCACGCAGATTATTCAATCATCAACAGCAAAGAAAACATCCCAACTGGCAGAAAAGCCCATGACAAACCACTGGAAGCAGAGAACAGCATTTCCAAGGCTGAGTTAGGAAACTCTAAACACTGTGCGTATTTCAAGCAGATTTACTTTTACTCTTTTCAACACGGGCAGTTAAGTAGTTAAATTCAAATCCAGGTCTGACCATCACGAGAGAAGAACCCTAGCAAGGCAGGGACAGTTTCAGCTACGCGTCACAAATACAATTACCAGCCTGTTACTAAGACAAGAAAGGTTTTTAACTGAATACCAATAAACACCAATTGCATGCACGTCACCTCTTTCAAACAAGTGAAAAGCAGATGGGCTTGTAACATGAATGTGAATCTGAGGGGAAGGAAAAAAAAGACGCCGAGCTTGCAAGTGATCTTGTTCTTTTTATCTCCTTACAGACATTCCCAGACTATTTCAATATAGATTAAATCTAACCTTGGAAAACAGGATCCGCAGGGCCTCAGAAGGAATAAATTATCTGGGAGGAGAAGTGGGAAAGGAAGAGGAAAAACAATCCTTACCAACTGACTGGCCTTACTGTGCACTTTTCCAGGAGACCAAGAATTGCTTCTGATGCAGCAGCATTCAGCCCTGGAGAAGTCAGAGCAAACTGGGAGGGGAGGTATGAGGAGGGAAGGGAGGAGAAAAGAGGAGAAGGGAGGGAAGAGGAGGAAAGGGGAGGGGACAGCACGTTCGACATGTCAGTTTGCTCAGCCCTAACATCGCTTTTGGGAAAGAGAAGAACAAAGCTACTGCTAAATTAGGCTGGGAATCAGTTTGCAGTGGTTCAAGATGGTAATGGAATGAGATCTTAGTATGACCGTCTGGGTTCAAAACAGAGTCAGGAGGAAGAAATGTGGGTCCCTACATGTGCCTATTTAGAGAATCAGAAATGCCAAACATGCTTCAAAAGAGAGATCATACTAAAACTTAAAGTCAAGCAGGGTAAATGTAAGAGCTGTGGTCAAAACTTTCACTGCAATTAGTGAAAGAGAGAGGCTGTCTAGAAAAAGCAAGATTTCCTTGCTCTTCTCCTACAGTCCTCCAGACTCAGCTAACATCTACCTGAAAATCTAAGAGATTGTAAATTAGATGGAGTAGTCACTTCATCTCTTCATTCACATTTATGCTGCCAGCTGCACTCAAACACAAATGCAGTGTGCTACAGACATTCCTATGCCAAAGACTTCACCCTAAAGCAGTAAAACAGACCTAGGGGAAGAGGAACAGCACACACAATGGCCAGAATCACAGCATCAAAATACGCACTTGACCATAAAAATATTGCAGCCATTCTCTCAGCAACCAACCAACCATCACATCCCAGTCCCACCCTCCCATGAAAAGTTGGGTGAATTACAAATTTAGTGCCTGAAGGGAGGATGGGAGGGGAACATTCACTGTTTTAACAGATAATCTCATCACTGTATCTCTGCAGAACTGGGCTGAAAACTCAAAAAGCAATTTCTCATCTCAGAGGCTCTACCTCTCTACTATCCAAAATTTCCCACTACTTACAACTGACTTCTTGAAATCTACTGCACAGCTATTCAATTCATCAACCCTTATTCCCCTGAACTAGCAATTCTGCTTCGAGCTAGTTGCTGTCCAGCATCTGATGCTTTCCTGGACCTACAAGCCTCCTGACAGCCCACAAAGCAACCTGAAGTCTTGCACACATGCAGAACCTTGTGATGCCTTCCAGCCGCATCGTGGCTGCACAGCATGACACAGCAAGTGGTCCCACTGGATGACACAGCTCTAAAACTCTGACTCTACATATCTGCAGTGGGGCACAGGAAGGGCTCAGCTGACCCCTTACCTTTGACTGGCTACTTCCCTCCTGGCAAAAGTTGACTTCGATCCAGAAATTGAGAAAGATCACAAATTATGTGGTGCCAAGGGAAGAGACAGCACCAGAGACACTACACAGTTTTTCAGGTCTGCCCCTGAAAAGCTGACTCCTGCGAAGCTCTCCTCTGTTCCCGATCCACGAGCAAACAGGTGGTTCTGCTCTCGTCTCAGTTTTAAGACCCATCTCCACACCACTCCAGAATAACACAAATATTGAACCTCTTACTGTCACAGCAACATAAAATTCGCTGGAGACTCCCAGGTTTATACACTGCCCTTACGGCCTCGGCAAAGGATTACTGAGAACTCGATCCGGCGCACAGAGCCCCTGTGGCAGATGCTTGTCTCTAAAAATGCAAACCACTTGCGTGATGGCTAAGAGCCTGCCAGGCAGCTCTGCCCTGACCCTCCGCAGAAACACAGCTCTCCCAGCCCTTACCCCAGCACTGCCATCCCCACAACTCCATCCCACAGACCTGGAACAAACCGAGAAGCATGCCGCTTGGTAAACAGGAACATTTTCCTTTCAGGAAAAAAGTAGATCAATAAACCCATATATTCCCTTCCTCCACATCAAGCCACAAGCCTAGTGGGTCCCCAGCCCCATCCCCAGAGCAACTCACAAAGGGTTAGTGCAGCTACGTTAATTCAGCTGGAAAGGATTTTCATCACCTTGTCTCTTTCCTCGCCTCTTCTGCTGTTTCAAAAATAGCTCTGGCTTGTTTGCTGTACTGCTTATGTCAGTCTGATTTTATGCCTGACTGGATGTATACAGACAAGCTCGTAGCCCGTTAAACAGTGACTACTCAGATCTGTACATACATGCATAGTCACACAAACACAAAAACCAGCCCCCTCCCTTCAGAGGCCATGCTGGAAAGCTGCTTGTTTTCAGAGGCCTTGTGCCTTATTAAGTATGTTTATAGCAGATGTCGAACAGGGGCTAGAGAACACACCATCGCCTTTTCTGAGGTTAAAACAAAAAGGCAGAAAAGCAAAATAGCCATCCGTCTTAGAGCTGCGAGTACGGACCTTCCCCACGATGAAAATACTTTGAAACGAGAGTGCATTTATCAAATGACCTAAGGTCACTTGTCTGCATGCTCTTAGTGTTTCTGTGCATTAAAGACAAACAATCCCTCCCAAAGGCCCTGAAAACTATTATCCACCGTTGCCAGGAAGGCATATAGGAAGGTGCGGACATGGAGAAATACCGGAACAACTACTCTTGAAAACCCCTTCAGGTAAAGTCCTGAAACACGAGCAGCTGTCTGAATGAGGTTTTTTCCTACTAGCACGTTTTAATCACTGGGTTTTCCTGAGCAGCTTTTCTTTTTTAGAATAAATCAACTTGCTGGAGCCATTTCACTAATCCCAGATTAATTCCATTCAAATCTGGCATCCTTCCCAAACCCAGTAATCTAAAACTCAGCCTCCAAGACCCAGCTCATCAGCTGTGAGCTGCCTCCGTGATGTATTTTTAAATGAAACCTTCTCAGCATGCCATGACTCAGGAACATTGGTTACTATGAACTGAAGATTTCCACAAGGAAATGCAGCACAGAGAAATCTTGGTTGCTCGTTCTACCCATATTCCTATATAGTGACAAAATCCCAATATGCATTAGCTATTTTATCACTTGTTATAAAAGTAAATTAGTACCCACATACATTTCTGTATCAAGTGCTCCCCAATTACTTATCTACTAAAAACCCCTCTGAAATTTAAAAGGGGAAAAAAAATATGTCATTTCCAGTAGTCACTAGAGCGTGAATATACTATTAAAAAGATGAGCCTCTCGGGCACATTATCTCTTGTTAGGGATGCTTGCTTCTACATGCAATTCTGTATGTATATCAACAGGAAAGAACATACATACTTGTGGTAAAATAACTGTTTGGCAGTCTTTATGCTGATGAGTCATGGGGTGGAAACATAATTTTTGTCCTTCTTTGCATAAGCCTGATGATACTGCATTTACTTACAGAACAATAGCATTACTCCAGGTTTTTCTCGCAAGCCTGGTGATACCATGAGGACCGGAGTACCTTTCCTGTGAAGACAGGCTGAGAGAGCTGGGTTTGTTCACCCTGGATAAGAGAAGGCTACAGGGACACCTTAGAGCAGCTTCCAGTGGCTAGAGAAACCTGGACAGGGGCTTTGGACAAGGGCCTGTAGGCCCTTTCAAATTCTATGGTCCTGACCTCCTTCCTTTTTTTCTTTTTTCTGGGACATTCCTTCCCTTATCTGCTTACTTCTAGCAACCTTTCCCAGCTTTCACTCCTATTAAGACTAGTATCATGCTTAGAAATAAGCTTTGAACAAAATACGAAAATTAAACATTGTTTTCTTACCCATCCTCCTTGTTGAATGATATAATCTGCTGAATAGTCTTCTAGATATGTCACCCCGAAGTTCACAAGTGCACTCAGTGGTTCCTGGCCCCGTCTGGTTAACTCCATCAGAAATTGCTGTAGCAGAACCAGGGGTACCAAGACCTTAAAAAAAAACCAAACAAGAACTGTGGATAAATACAGAAAGCTTTATCAACAGTACTGTGTAGGTAAACCAGAAGAATTCGTGTGGTCCACAGAAAAGGTCTGAATCTGTAAGTCCAAAGATGTCAGGGAGTATATACTTCATTTTCGTGAAGACACAAGTCAGAAATACAATACAATTCAGTAAGAAAGAAGCACTTCATCTATAAGCAAAACAGCCCAGCCTAACTTGAGGGTTTCACACAACACGACTGCGATACTTTCTTAAGCCTTACTTTTTTCCAACACAAGAGTCAGGTAAAGAAGCAGAACAGGTCCAGAACTCACTACAGAAGTTCATACAGAAATGGAAGGATGCAACATTATAAATAGTCTGAAGGGATATGCATCCACATTGTGTTTAAACAGCAAATTCATATGCATTCTTGAATAGATACACTGCACTAGTCAAGTCTCTTTAGGAGTTCGTACTTGGTTTTCAGACAGGATAGAAACAAACAACACCTCCCAGCAGCATAACATTACAGACATGTTTAAACCAACAAACACAAACCTCTTTGCATGTTAAACTCTCCCTCCTATGCCAAATTTAACAAGTTCGGAATTGCCTCCCTCATTTCCTACTCCCATTCCTCCTTCCAAACCTTTTGTCTTTACCTGAATGCTTGGCCTTACCTCAAATGTGAATTGCTCTGGAAGATTCAAGGCTCTGTGAACCCATCTCCTTCATATTACACAGTTCTAGACACTTCCTTCTGAAATTATCTTTTCGTTTGCCTAAACAACACACAGTTGAACTTTTAAACTCTAAATTTATTCTCCTAACGCATACAAGTGGCCCTCTGGGCAAAGTTTATAGGCAGCACTTTGCCAAGGTCAGGAAACTGGTATGAATTGAAGTCATTAGCATCTGAAAAAGCGCAATTATGATACAAGAAAAAGGTATTTGTTTTACTGCACCTAGCTTGTGACAAATGCGTTACATATCTATTCACTGCAAATAAGAACATTTTTTCCCAGCTGCACAAGGTAGACGCAGGCTAATGCTACCGCACAGACCGAATGCCTCCTTCCTTTTTCAGCCTCCTTCTCCTTCAGCCTGATTTTTTTTTCTGTAGATTCCTAGAAGTCACATCATAGGATGCAAAGCTCAAGGAAGACAAGTAGAAAGTAGGCTGGGTTTGAGATTTGTACTAAATCCATGGTGGAGTCACACTGAGATGGGGCCTTAAAAATCCCTGTAATCTGATAAATTTAAGATGTTCCAGCTGACTGTATCCCTGCCCACGGCAAGGGGAGTGGAACTAGATAATCTTTAAGGTCCCTTCCAACCCAAACCATTCTGTGTTTCTGCACTGTTGTTCTGGGATGAACAGTTAACACTGCAGTCACTAAACTAGGAATGAGATGATGCTTGAATTTTACAAGCCTTGGGGTTCTTTGAGTTTCTTGTAACTAATCTCAACTGAGGCAGAAGGGGTACAAGCTTAAAATGCACAAACATATGGAGCAGGTCAAGGTCAGGTAAGCGTCAGAAGAAACTTCAATCTTTTCGGATCAAAATAAAAAAAGCATGCTGTCAAGACTAGCCATCTTTCAGAGGTTTGGGCACACCCACGTTAACTACAACAGCACGAACAATGAGATCTCAAAATATTTGACATTTACTGTAAGCTGAAAGCAAGAGAAGCAAAGGCAAAAAAAGGCTGCTTAGGAAATGAAGGGAGCTCAAATGTTGGCATACTGAACATGATTGTTGCCATCATCCTTTGCCAACTTAAATATCTAATCCATACACTCCTCCCAAACTTAGTAAGCCTCTGCAAGCCTCAGGAGCAAGGCACCAAAATCAAACTTCAATATCCAGTCCCTTGCAGACCAACAAACACCGCCTGGTTTGCCTTTCCCACTGAAATTATTGACACTTCTGCCTTTGAAACCAGTAAGAACAGGAACAGGTTTGCATGATACTGTCTGTAAATTCATCAAAGAAATTACCTTTATAGTACTTCCATAAAGGTTAACAACAGCTCTCTGTACTTAAGAGTAGCTATGTGAGCAGTGATGAGATTGAACTAGACTATAGTAAAAATAAAGCCTTAACAATGAAAAGCAACTGCAGTTCCCTCCACCAGTATGCCTGGGAAGGAATGCTAGGGGCTATTTATATTTTGTCTGAAGAAAAACATACCCAGTATCAAGCACAGCATGACAGAAAATAGTTGGCAGGAGAAAATTTCAAGGGAATCATTTAAAATAACAAACATTACTACCAGAAGATTTCTGATTAATTGTGTCAATGAAAGATTCCTGTCATTTATACTACTGCAATCCCATAGTACAATATTACAAATTTAGATGTGTGCCAAAAAATATTATTACAAAGAAAGTTTAGAGACTTTGAAGAAGCTGTATCCAAAGTCATTGCCACTTCTGTGTACCTTTTGACTATTTCAACGTAAAATTCATCTAATTCTTTACATGACTATGTCTTATACTTTCGTTGGATTATTCTTTGGCTCCATTAATCAGTAAACATGGGACATTAAGATGACTGCTAACCTACTTACCAGTTCAGCTGACTCTCAATATCAGTGTTTGCTACCCTTTTATCTGATGCACAATAGTGGGATTAGGTATTCCGGGGTATGTACGCAATATTCAGTCTTAAGCTAAAAGCACAAAAACCTCAACAGTGGAGTATTTCAATTTTTTATGACATTTATTTGATTACACAAATATAACTTGCCTCAAGTTTGGGGTGGTTTTGGTTTAGGTTGGTTTTAATGAGAGCCTTATTTCAAATACCAGGTGAAGACTCCTCCTTTTCTTTACAGAATCCAACGTTATGCCTATTATTTTCACATCACAATTTTTGAGAAATAAATGAAATAATTTATTTGCCAGATCTTACTTTTACTAAGAACCAGCACTTCTAATGTCTGTAGTAAACTTTGCTTCTGTGGGATGTTAATGGAAGAACTGATGCTCTATTAGTTTACCCTGCAGTATTTCCTCATCTAGATCGATACTCAAGTTTTAGTGACTGACTGAAAACATTTCTTTATGGCCCATGTGCCAGTCAGTCAGTTAACCAGATCTCTTCAGCAGTTCAAACATACTATGACACTCTGGAAAAGATCCAGTTTTAAATGGAAAAAATAATAGCTATATTTGGAAGCATCTTCCTTCTGCTCACGTTTTCATGATGATAAGGTTCTTTGAAAACCGGTACGTCTAAAAATGACACCTTCCCAACTGTAAACCAGGCAGATCAAGCCTTTGTCCACATTTGACCTCCAACCAGCTAGCTAAGGTAGGTAATCCAGTACCTCCCAGAACTATGTGCTTACCTGTATGCCATCTTTCTCACACATGTAACGTCAAGGAAGATTTGCAAAGGCTACCCTGAGTCTGCTTTGTGCCACAGAGAAACTGGGCCTTTAAGTGATCAGTGTGGCTCTCCGAGTGCACCACATTCAATATATTAAATAGGTGGGGCTTCTATAAATACATATGTGTAAAAATACATATGTAAAATAACAGAGGCTCAGAAATTTAAAGTGAGATTTTACAGACTAGTTCATACGCTGCTGAAAGCAAGAAGATCATCTTGCTGCGCAAGATGCCGCTACTGAGCACAACAGAAACAGCTTACATGTAACTGAAAACAAATTTTATCTGCTACCTTCAGTTAGTTTATTTCTTCTAGTCTGGATCAGTCACAAGCTTTGATCGCACAGAATTCCACCTGTAGGAAGGGATTTCCCCGTCTTTAACCCTTTGACATCTGCCACAGCTACTGTGCATCTTCAATTTCTGCTCCACTCAAGAAAATATAGGATATATAACAGCTCTGAACATGTAACAGGGAGTGATTTATTATTCAGTTTGGGTAGCTCAGCTAGTTGTACATTTTTATAATTTAATCATAAAAGGGAATAAGCTTCAGTTCTCTCAGTAGAGGCAATTTAAATTTACATCTTTCAGATTTTCACAAACTTGAGGCCAGCACAGCCTCATATCGCTGCTGTACGCCTGCTAATTAGACCTAACACTATGTCTATTTATAGCTGCTTTCTAACACCATTTTTCTAACAGTTTCTTCTTTAGAGTGAAAATTGAGTGAGGTTAAGGCTGCAGGAAAGATATCTAGATCTCTTCTGTTATAAAATACGATTCTGATTAAGATGATAAAGGAATTTAAAAGGAAATGAAACCAATGCAAATGTATTGCATCTCCTCAAAACAAGTATTATTAAAGGAACTG